>NC_090279.1:210135209-210330209 GCF_040414725.1 Anabrus simplex | reverse complement strand
CTTCCAAAAGCTCTTGTGGCAGTCGATCCCATTCCTCCAAAAGGGCAATGTGAAGGTCTTGGAGGGCCCTTGGTGGAGGCTGACGGGATGCAATTCACCACCCCAGTGCATCCCAGGCATGTTTTATAGGATTCAGATCCGCAGACCTCCATGCGATGAATGTCTTCCCCAGCCAGAAATTCATCCACCAGAGCAGCATATTGCGGTCCGACATTATCGTCCATTAAGAGGTAGTGTGGACCAACCACACCTCTGAAGAGTCGACCATATGGTCTCAGTACCTCAGCCCTGTACATCCGAGAGTTAACAGTGTTCCTCGGGCCACCCATGAAGATGTGCAGGTCCGTACGGTCATTCAATATGATGCTACCCCACACCATGACGCCACCACCACCATACTGGTCCCACCGAGCTCGATAGCTGCAGTCGCTTAATTGCGGCCAGTGTCCAGTATTCGGGAGATAGTAGGTTCGAACCCCACTATCGGCAGCCCTGAAGATGGTTTTCCGTGGTTTCCCATTTTCACACCAGGAAAATGCTGGGGCTGTACCTTAATTAAGACCACGGCCGATTCCTTCCCACTCCTAGCCATCTCCTGTCCCATCGTCGCCATAAGGTCTATCGGAGTCGGTGCGACGTAAAGCAACTAGCATACTGGTCCCATTCCACGATGTTCCTGTGGTTATTCGGCTACCCGGTTCTCTCCAGATTAATGTGCGACTGGAATCGTTCCGTAAACTGAAGCGGGATTCATCTGTGAAGAGCACGTGCCTCCATTCATTCATGGTCCAGTTTCGATGTTGACGGCTCCACAGTAAACGGCCCGTCTCTGGCTGGAGTGAGCGGGACGCACACCGCTGGACGTTGCGCAAACAGCCCTGCTGATCTGATCCTCCGCTCCGCCAACAATTGTCTTGCAGGTGCACTCTGATTTCGTCGGGCGGTTAAATCCATACGTCGACCCTGCTGTGGGGTGGTTACCCTTGGTCGACCTGGTACTGGCTTACGACTAACACCTCCTGTGTCTCGTAATCGTCTCCAAAGCCTGGAAATGACACTTTATGGCACATTCAAGGATACGGCGGCTTTGGTCATTGTCTGGCCTGCTTTCAGGTGGCCGAGTATCCTACCCTGCAAAACACGGTCCAAAGGCGTCGTTGTGCCATTATGTTGTAACGTTCACCACGAGGCTACAGTCCGCACGCTATAACAGGGAAAACATGACTGAAGGAATATGGGGCGTGGGCACTGGCTGTGTTTACCTTGCGGCTATGTCGCTAGTCAAAGCAGGGAATACTCCTTTCCTATACAGAACGAACACGTAAGGTTGGTAGGTGCATATGTCGTGCGATTTGCGGTCTATTTCCTGTTGCCCTGCTTACTTATTAATTTATTCTTAACTTTTGGACACTAGTGTATAATGTCCTATGAACATGTTTGACTCCAACGGATTCATTTTTGTTTGCACTTAAGTTCTTTCGCGGCGTTGACAGTCACTTGTTTTCTGTTCACAGGTGTATGGCTGCGGGTACATCAGCGCCTCTAGCGCCGGGTAATGACAATGCTCTCTGACAGCCGAGGGGGCACCCCTAGTTCGCCCTCCTCACCCCCATACCCTGACTACCGCCATCACCACCATCACCACCACCAGACGTACCAGCAGGCCTACCAACAGACTGCATACAAACATCAACACTCCCCGCCTTCTTCTCCGTCATCGGCGTCCTCCACGTCAAGATGCTGCTCGTTCCGCCGAGGATGCTGTGTCTTAGGTAGCTCCAGGAGGGGTGGCCGGCGGGGTAGCACCCCCAGTATCTGCTGCTGCTGTTACTGCCCGGCATCAGCGGTCTCGTCCTCGGTGTTCTCTAGCCTCGGGGTGTGCGCCCTGGTGCTGGGTTACACCCTGCTAGGTGCTTTCACGTTCATGGCGCTAGAGGGCGGGATGAAGGACAACAACGTGGCAGTGGGGGTGGTTCTTGGGGAGGACATTCGGTCCAAAACTGTAGAGAAGTTGTGGAGCATCACCGAGGATCTCAACATCCTGTACAAGGACAACTGGACTAGACTGGCAGCGCAGGAAGTGTTGAAGTTCCAGGACACTCTGGTGAGGAACTTAAGAGGATACAGAAAGGGATCAGGTGCTGCTCCTAACGGTGGTGCCCTGTACTACAGCCATCATCACCACCGGTGGAGCTTCTCGTCTTCCTTCCTCTACTCTCTGACACTCATCACAACAATCGGTGAGTAACACAGCCTTCTATACTCAAGATTGTTGAATGTGCAAAGCAAGCCGGAAGTTATTTGGTGAAGTTTTTTCTTCCGACAATTGTAGTGTGTCTGTCATAATGTTGAGCGTATTGTTATATCGGTAACGTAGGCGATGTTGACATTTTTATGATTCTAAACAGAGTGTTGTTTGGTAATCTATCCCGACAACTTCTGTCTTTTACTATACTCTGTACTCTTTCTGCGTTCCTTTATCACTGCGAGTTTGTATTCCCAGTGCGTGACCTGTTTCGAGAAAAATTGTTTCCCCAAGATTCCCCCTAATAAACTGATAGTTATGGAAAAATGCTCTTACTACACAATGCAAGTGGACAAAGTGGCTACTACTGCAATTTGAAAAGACACATGATAGCCTGGCATGAGCCTCATAGGACCGAGGTCTATCACACCCTAACGAAGATGACTTTGTTATGAATAATTAGGGATGTCAAACTCCGGACCCAGATATATTATACGAATGTAGACGAATTAGTGAAGAACAAAATTCACGACGTGTTACCTTCACTTTCTTACCATTTTCATTTATATCCCATTGAAAGGATTATGTCTAAGGCAGAGGTGCTCAGATGGGCGCCCATTGAGACTTGCTCAGTGCGTCCGGGCTGACGTGACGTAATTGCGGGCAGCTTACGTAGCAAGCATACGTCACAGTGAAGCGAGAGAGCGAACACACTTTGCAGGGAAGTGACAGAGCATTGACGTTCGATTGTCATTACGAAGCTCTCTTCCATTACTCAGCGAAATGCTGATTGGGGTACAGTATTTAAGAAAAACGCTATAATCCCAAGAGAAAACAACCTTTTCAAGAAATTCCTGTTTGATTTATACTGCGCTCGATGTAAACAGTCGGTTTTATTTTCTTTTATTTATATATTTTCAAAGAAAACTAACACGTTATAATTTTTGTTTTACAATTTACAAAGGTACATGGTTAAAGGGTACAAGCTACGATTTACACATTCATGAGTGGGAATGTGACAGTATTTCCATTTCTTAAAAAGTAAAAAATTCCTGTTATTAATTCAAAAAATTTAATATTTTTACACAATTCAACAAGGATACTGCTTGACATTGCACAGTGTTGTGTTGTTTGAATCCCCCTGTTCACTGAATTTGAAAATTATATTTCAAAACTTACCAAGCGTCCGATGATAACAGTTAGTCCGTTGATAACAGTTAGTCTGTTTCATATCGAGTGGGGACATAGACATTTACTATCCAAGATTAAAGTATGACAACCATGCCAATGTGTCTACCAAACAGATGTGCAGTGCAAATAACACTAACTGATGTTATTCCCGGTAAGTATGATTGGATTGTTGGTAAGATTATCAGATTATTTAAACCCAAGCAACCACAAGCCACAGGTTATCCACCTAACTCTGTATTAAATGAGAAATGCTTCTAAAACACCTCTTAAAATCGAATAGTGAAAATTGTAATTCTTTGCGTGCATTACAATAATATTTAAGATTGTAGGCCTAACTCTTTATTGTGTGTGGTCAAAATACCTAAACTGCGGTGAACATAAAGAACTCTGCCTCCATTTAAACTCGGGTAACACCGCAGTGATCGAGGGTGATTGGGAGAACATTCACGTAGCCACAACGTCACTGTGGTTTGTATAGCATACGCTCATCGCCCGCTTACAGAGCTGGTCACCCTACGGGACAAAATGCCTAACGTGAGCGTTTTTGGTCTGGGGAGATAAATGTCACGGTGGCAAACATAAGACTTCAACACTCAACGATGTGGAAGATCGCGACAGCCATCAATAATATAACAGCTGAGGATTGAAGAAAAGTGTTAGGCCAAATCCAAGATACAATGACTCAGGTGCGAGAATAACAGAGGATCACAGATATTGCGGCAGATGATCTAATAATACTGGTTGGTGATCCCACGGAACTCCCGTTCCAGTGATGAGAGAGCTAGTGACGTGGATGCAATGTAACCGTTCCCCAACGATTAGCATATCCGGCTCCATGGCTAAATGGTTAGCATGCTGGGCTTTGGTCCAGAGGGTCCCGGTTTCGATTCCAGGCCGGGTCGGAGAGTTTAACCTTAAATGGTTAATTCCCTTGGTTCGGGGACTAGGTGTTTGTGCTGTCCCAAACATCCATGAAACTCTCACACCACACATAACACTATCCTCCACCACAATAACACGCAGTTACCTACACATGGTAGATGCCGCCCACCCTCATCGGAGGGTCTGCCTTACAAGGGATGCACCCGGCTAGAAAAAGCCACAACCACGGGATAGTGCAGGTCCCTGCGGTTAGTACTCTTATGTGATGAACACCATAGGGTTGCGTTGCCTGTAAGTGGCGCCGCAATGTGAGAAAAACCATAGGTCTGGATTATATGTCGAATCTCATAAGCTGTGAGTAGTAACATAATGTGTGGAATACCGCGAGTTTCTGCTACTTTTGATTAGTACCGCAATATGACAAATACCATGGTTCTACTTTCCTAGCGATAAGTACCGTTATGAGGGGCCGATAACATGGATTTTGGAACCCCTTTAGACTGCCAGCATCATCGATTCAGAAATTTTATTGCTTTCCGCCAGTTTCTATGAATGTAAGGCATTGCGGGTTGCATCCACTGATTGTTTTAAATTCATATCCATCCATACATTCTTCGTCCTCACGTTTTGAATTCTGGTCAGTGGAGAATTTTGGACTTTTTAATTTGTCATTCCATTTCGTCTCATTTCGTATCATTAGGGGGCCGATGACCTCGATGTTAGGCTCCTTTAAACAACAAGCATCATCATCATCATCAGAAATAGAAACACGAAATTATAAAAAGCTATCAGCATCGGCTGCCAGATTGGGAAGTAACGGTTTCCCATTTAAGGCTACGTTCCGTAGGCTTGGGACAGAGATGTAGAATGCACACACGATATCCCCTGCCTGTCGTAATGATAATGACTACTGCACTGATAAGAAAGTAACCTAAGAGGGGCCTTAAATTGATCTATACACTATTGATGGCTATGGCTACCAGCACCGCTAATTTCAGATGGCAACCAGATATAAGTTATAGCTTGCACGATGGCTAGATAACATCACACTACCGCTTTAAGCGGCTGAGACTCCTTCTTTTTTCACGTTACCGTGAATTGTGATAATATAATAAGTCTTTACAGAATAAATCATGACTTTCAAAATAACGACAGTTGCTGAGAGGGGCATTTTAAAAACATCGTCTGGAGCTGTTTATTTCTTTTCTCTTGCTCAGCGCTTTGCGACTCAATTGTCAACTCCTAATAAAATGGTTCTGGTTACATCCCATAGGTCATGCGCTATACTTAATATATCGTTAGAAGTAAATTGCAGTTGTTTATGTAGATTCAGTTTACGTCCGCATACGTATTGCTGTCATTAAATTTGTGCGTGGAGCCCTGACAATTCTCCGCTAGTCCCAGTAAGTGGCAGTTGCGTGCATGTACTGTAAGCAGAACTACGGTCACTGTTGGAAAGGGTAGTTGAATGTGAGTGGCCGACTTCAGAACGTCTTTTTTTGAGCAACGGATAAATTTGAACTTCTGCAAGGATTAGGCAAATCCGCTTATGAAACGTTTGTGATGATGAAGCGTGATTTGCCCATATCACCACGACGGGAAAGAGCCGCGAAAGACAGGTCATAAGACTGTGTAATGCTTGAACTGCCTCGACCTTCTGTAATACATAACTCTGAATTTTGCCACCTACATTGCAGACGCCAGTCTACAAACTTGACTGCTGAACGTTAGTGTGCACTGCGCTGCCTACATTGCAGGCGCCACTCTACAAACTTGACTGTAGTACGATAGTGTGCACTGTGCTGCCTACATTGCAGGCGCCACTCTACAAACTTGACTGTAGAACGGTTGTATGCTCTGTGCTGCCTACATTGCAGGCGCCACTCTACAAACTTGACTGTAGAACGTTAGTATGCTCTGTGCTGCCTACATTGCAGGCGCCAGTCCACAAACTTGACTGTAGTACGGTAGTGTGCACTTTCCTGCCTACATTGCAGGCGCCAGACCACAAACTTGACTAGTACGCTAGTCTGCACTGTGCTGCCTACATTTCAGGCGCCAGTATACAAACTTGACTGTAGTACGGTAGTGGGCACTGTGCTGTCTATATTGCAAGCACCAGTGCTGAAACTTGACTGTAGTAAGCGTGCGCTGTGCTGTCTACACTGCAGGTGCCAGTCCACGAACATTACTGTAGTACATAACTGTGAATTGTGCTGCTTACATTGCAGGCGCCAATCCACAAATTTGACTGTAGTACCGTAGTGTGTACTGTGCTGCCTACACTGCAGGTGCCAGTCCACGAACATGTCTGTTGTACATAACTGTGAACTGTGATGCCTACACTGCAGGTGCCAGTCCACGAACATGTCTGCTGTACATAACTGTGAACTGTGCTGTCTAAACTGCAGGTAGCAGTCCACAAACTTTACTGTAGTGTGCACTGTGTTGCCCACAAAATAAGCGACAGCCCACGACATTTTTGACTGTAATACGTACGTATGTACATCCTGTATTCCCTACATAGTAGGCGCCATTCCACGAACGTTCTGACTGTAGTAGTATAAAAACAGCCTTGTTATCGACGCTGGCCACTATCGGAGGGTTGTTGCAAATATAGCAGGCACAGCAAACGGCTCCAGGTGACGTACGTTGCCCTGGGTCACTGTGCTGTAGACCAACTCACGACGTCTCTACAATATAAACAGAGTATGATTTTGAAATGAAAGTTCTTTTGTTAAATTCATATTTATGCAAAATTAAAAACGATACGTTCGGTTACATTTCACATAATGGCGTTACTAAGAAACAGTGTTGATATACATACCTAATTCATAAAATATTAGAAATGAGTACAATTAATGGATAATTTTCATATTCCTGTGGAACGAGAGATAGGGAGGGAAGAACTTATGTATAAGGATTAAATAAATGAACTTATAGAGAGTATCCCAGAAGGAAAGGACAATATTTTCGAGGATGATAATACTGGCGATTGTAAACAAAAACATAAATATGAACATGGGGTTCAAACCAACACACTCCTGTTCGCACATACATAATACATACAACTACCAACCACCACAGAAACAGTCAGTACTGATTATTATATGACCCCAGTTAGGGCTGGCGTCAGGAAGGACATCCGGTCGTAAGACACAACCAAGACTACAGGTACTCCGAGTGTGAAAAATCGAAGAAAGAAGTTTCTCTCTGTGTTTTAATTTGTGGCTATACACGATATATTTACAAAAGTTACATTTTGCACTAGTATGAAATACTGTGCATTTATTATAGACTATAATTTTAATTTGCCATAGTCGTGTACATTACTTTATGTTGATGTTCTAGAGCGGCGCGTGACTTTGGCCTATCTCCAGTTATGTATGTTGACCATTACCTTTCCTCTCATGGCTGCCCATAAATTATTTGCTACGGTTTTTGTGAGAGCATCAGGGAATCTATCAATCTTCCTCAAATACAGTGTTTTTAATTTACTCTAGAATGCGTTATTTTATATTGTTTTGTTCATGTATTACTCTATTTGTATTGTGCTTCATAAACTTAAAACCTAGTATTTGAAAGCGGATTACATACACTAAATGGAGCTCCATAGACTTACATGTGTAATCCTGAAATAAACAATCAGCCAGTCTCTCTCTCTGTCACACACACACACACACACACACACACACATTATTATTACGGTGGATGTATAAAGTCCTTGTTCTAACACTCACAACAATAATCACCCCCAACTTCAATACGACCCTCATGTACTTGCATTTCCGTATGTTTCTCCCTCAAGGCTGACAAGGGCAGACCACAGGTATAGGCTCACGGAATTTATTCAAATACAGGCTGTAACAATAAAGTAGAACAAAATTTTAGGACACGTTGCTCACACGAAGAAGAAAATATGGTATATGAACATGGAACCAGAAACACTTCATTTCCATGTTAGATCTCATTTTGTATAATTCTACATATACACAGAGTGTAAAAAAGTTATGTAAAACTTTTAGGACACGTTGCTCACACGAAGAAGAAGAAAATATGGTATATGAACATGGGTCTGGAAACGCTTTATTTTCATGTTAGAACTCATTTTGTATAACTCCACATATATATAGGAGGTAAAAAGTTATGCTCAAACTTTCAGAGCACATTCTTCACACGTAGAAGGAAATGTGTTATATGGACATTGCTCTGGAAACGCTTCATTTTCATGTCAGAACTCATTTTGTATAACTGTACATATATATAGGGTGTAAAAAGTTATGTTCAAACTTTCAGAGCACATTCTTCACACGTAGAAGAAGAAAATGTGTTATATGGACATGGCTTTGGAAACGCTTCATTTCCATGTGAGAACTCATTTTGTATAACTCTACATATATATAGACTGTAAAAAGTTATGCTCAAACTTTCAGAGCACATTCTTCACACGTAGAAGAAGGAAATGTGTTATATGGACATTGCTCTGGAAACGCTTCATTTTCATGTTAGAACTCATTTTGTATAACTGTACATATATATAGGGTGTAAAAAGTTATGTTCAAACTTTCAGAGCACATTCTTCACACGTAGAAGAAGAAAATGTGTTTTATGGACATGGTTTTGGAAACGCTTCATTTTCATGTTAGAACTCATTTTGTATAACTGTACATATATATAGCGTGTAAAACGTTATGCTCAAACTTTCAGAGCACATTCTTCACACGTAGAAGAAGAAAATGTGTTATATGGACATGGTTTTGGAAACGCTTCATTTTCATGTTCGAACTCATTTTGTATAACTGTACATATATATAGGGTGTAAAAAGTTATGCTCAAACTTTCAGAGCACATTCTTCACACGTAGAAGAAGGAAATGTGTTATATGGACATTGCTCTGGAAACGCTTCATTTCCATGTTAGAACTCATTTCCTGCAAGGCTACATGTGCATTGATCATGGGGAACAGAACGTACAAGCATAACACATCAGACTCTTTCTTATATGAAATGTTCAAACTGCACTCCGTTAGCTCGGATACGAGCACAAAGGCTCTTGTGCCGGGGTCCAGTGCGACGACGGATTGTCGCAAGTTTAAAGAGCGATCAAAAAGTTTCCGTTCGACGGCCGTACAGTCCTGAATCGGGATGCCAATCATGCAAAGTCGCCGTGAGCATCGAAGGACTCACCTCACCGGCGAACCACGTTGAAAATCCCCGTGTGGTAAAACACCGTATCCTGCTGCATATCCTCGTCCGACAGGAAGCATCGACCCTTCAAGTCCTTTTTGAGGTGATCGAGGCGTAATAATCACATGTGAAAGATCGGGACTGTATGGCAGGTGCTCCAGTGTCTCCCACTTGAGTTGTCCGCAATGGATGCGGCTGGCTTCATAGATTGACACGCGTCTTGTGTCCAAACGCGCACGGAACTTGGTGCAACATCCCACAACGGTAATGCTGCTCCATACACAGTGTTCATTCTCTGATGGATATCCACCGGTGTTTGTCCTTCGGCAGCCAAGAACAGCAACAGCAACGTCCATCCTGTTCGGACGCATTCAGTAATAACGTCGCATTCAATGCACGCACCTCGGTACGACCCGACTGTCACACTATTAATCACTTTGCCTACATGTCCGTGCTTATATACCCGCATCGCAGTCAGGCTACGTTGCATGTCCGCTGCAGCAACGCCCTCACACGGAAACTTTTTGATTTCACCTTACACCAGTGCCAACTGAGGGCATTTTGACAGTTCATGTAAGAAAGTGTTCCATGTGGTACGCTGGTACGCTCTCTTCCTGCGGGTTACCCTTGATTCATGTACTATATAGAGTTGTAAAAAATTAGTTCTACCTTAGAAATAAACAGTTTCCAGACTCTCGTGTCCGTACAATAAATTTTATTTCATACTGACTTAATTGCATTCTTCCCATACTCCAAACTGATCGGAAAATGATGCCTTACCATACTGTAATTACATTCCGCACTGTTTTTATTACAAATCGTCTGTAACTGGTTGCACTCCGCTCCAGAGTAATGTGAACACAGAGAAATCATTTATCAAGGAACACCAAACGTAACCTTGTTGGACTGTTTTTCACCTGATTGCAGCAACGTGATTGCGTTCTCATCTGCATTTCCCACTCAAGTAATCTGCCACCATCACAGTACACTTTAATCTATTTCCAACAGACAAATATCTCGTATATTATATTATAAGGTTCGTTTTATCTTCATTTTACCCGCTGTCAGTGGCGGATGCCTCTCGTATGAGGAGACTAAAAGGGGCGAACAGGGGATGATGGATGTAATTAGTATCACCTTGCTAGAAAGACCAGGAGTTCACGTTACCTGTGATTAGTACCACTATATGAGGAACACCATGGGCCTACTTTACCAGTGATTTTTGTACTAATATGAGGGGCCGGTTACCTGGATTCTGGACCCCTTTCGACAACAAGCATCATCTCAGAAAATAAGGCATTGTGAATTGGATCGACTGATCGTTTTGGTTTAGTGGTCGTTTTTCATCATCATTCTTTTTAGATTCTAGTCAGTGGATACATCTTAAAGTTTCAATTTTCGTTTCATGCTGTTGCACCTCGTTTCATTACTGGCCGATCACCCAGCTATGAATCATAATACCTACTGTACATTTCTCCAGGTCCGGAGGATCATCCTTGCGACTTTGGTTCCGTAGTAGACTGTTCGCTGCTTCAAATAACATTAAGGGAGGTGTTGACATGGAAAAGGTAGTAAGAGCCAAGAGCTTGGTACTTAAGACAGGAACGAAGTAATGACAAAATCTTCAAGCTGTTCTGAGTGCCTCCTTCTGACTACCTACTTGCTCTGTGGTATTGGTCTTGGGTTTTGTTACCTTCTTGATGAAAAAAGTGAAAAATCCAATTTTGGTACCTACAACCTTTTCCATGTCAGTGCCTTATTTTTTTACAACACAACCCCATGCACACACACCTCTTATATCTTTCATAGCAAGACACTGACAACAAAACAAGACAACTTCAATTCATGGATCAATAATTGACGACTTGCGTCGTGACGAATCAGGATTATTTATTACTAGCATTTGTACCCTTCTTCGCAAGAGACTTTGTAATGGGTTAGATGTTTCCTTCATTAGTACATGAAACATTTAATGTGGCATGTTAACTTATTTCCCTTCGAATGCACATGGCACTAACGTGAAGTACGATAAAGATCAGCAAAGTCGAGGCAGAATTAGAGTTTATTGCACGGTACAGTTCAAAGTCCGAAGTTTGAGAAATTATCTCAGCTTCTCGGTCACATACTGTTGTTTCTCTGACCATTGGAGAAGTGCTGTCCCTGAGGACTCTTGAAATGCACCGTTGATGATAAACTCCCTCCCCTATTATCTGTTCTATTGAAAATATTAAAATGGACAGGTGGATTCTAAATATCAAGATTGATAGAAATATATCCAGTAGTTTTCCAGTTATAAGAACTTAAACAGACAGTTCATCTCGTTAACCCAACTTGAAGTTAAATGCACCAAGAGTTCCAAAAACCGAATTTTTCGTAAACAGCTCCGTTATTTCCCGTCGGGAAATAAGCACGTATACGGCACACGTATTACGAAAGACATTTTTCTTGAGGTAACTCCAAGTAATAACTTGACGTCATATGCACCTGATAACAAAATCCTGAATGAGTAGATTACAAATTCCACCCGCTCATGGGCTAAGTCCTCTAGGCTACAAAACAGTCCTTTAATGATATCTCCTATCGAAATGATGCACATGAGAAAAAGGTTTTAGAAATAAATTTCAATTAAGATTGGTTGTGTATATACTGTGGGAGTGCAAAAACACGGTTTCGTGTAAACCCTCCGTCATTTCGGGGATTCAGAAATAATACTGGCCCTAAAACCTACACAGAGAAATGTGGATTCTAAATGTTAACTATGGTAGAAATATATCTAGTAGTTTTCCAGTAATAAGAGCTCAAGCAGACAGACACCAAAGCTAAAAAAATATGCAGATGGCCATTATTACACCTGAAACGGATCATTATCATCATCATGTGGTAAAGGCAAATGCCTCGTTGCTGTAGCCACATCTGACGATCTTCTGCTAGCCTCTTCATGTTGCTATATGAACCACATGCCAGTTCACCGACGGAGTTCTTGATGTACGACATCCCTCGCCTGGGTCTCTTTCTCAGTACTTTACCTTCAGTGATGGTTTGGAGAAGAGAGTCGTGTCTCAGTAGCCAAGAAACTTTCTTTTGCTCTTATTCAACGTGTTCAATAAACATTGATCCTTTTTACGTCCTTTAAAACAGATTCATTTGTTTTCTTTAAACCATCCGACTTGTTTTTGTAATTCTTCTCCAGAACCACATTTCAGCAGCCTCAAATTTTGTTTCCTCCTGTTTCGCTAATGTCCAGGTTTTGCACCTATACAGTAGCACACTCCAAACAAAGGTTTTGATAAATTATTTTTCTGATCTCCATACCCAGTTGGCTGTTTAGCAAAAACTTCTTTCTTATTTTGAAGAGCTAGTTTTGCTACAACTGTTCTTTTTTATTTCTTAAAGGGGTCTGTTGTCAGAGGCAATTACGCTGCCCAAATAGGAGAATTCTGACATTTCTATCGGTGTATTATTTAATTTTAAATGTTTTCTACCTGTAGGCTTCTTTTTGTCTACTATTAATTTTGTTTTCTTCACATTTATTTTTAGACTAAATTTTTCTAAGGATTTGTTGAATGTTCTTAGCATCTTACTCATATCTTTTCAGAATTAGCTAAGATAGCAATATTATCTGCGAAACGGACCTGTGCACCTGAATACCATTAAAATTATTCACCCCTTCAGTATGTTCCATCATTTCTCCAACTGCATTTTTTCTATAAACAGGTTACAAGAGATATGGTGACAGTGGGCAGGCTTATCGCACTCCTCTTCTAATGTTTGCTTCTTTTATAGTAACATTAATATTATCTTCCGTTGCTTGAGCTTTATATAGATTCAGAATAAGGTGCCTATCTTTTCAGTCAAGTCCCAAATTCCTCATTACTTGAAAAAGCAATTCTCACTCAGCATTATCAAAAGCTTTTCTTAAGTCAATAAATGCTACATAAATTTTCCTGTTGACTTCATGTGTCCTGTTCAAACGGATAAGTGTATGAAATTTTCGTGAAAAAAGTCAATGTATAGACACGCGGTCGTTACGATTTTATTTATGTACAATAAATTCATTTAACTAAAATAAATTCACCACAGAATGAAATTGTACACTGCAGCTACTAAAGTGATAAAGTTCTGGACGTGAACATCACAGTTGTAACATAAAAGCTCACTTTCCGTATACAACTATTCTTCTAAGTGTGGGGAAGGTGTTCTTGGAAGTTTGGCCGTGCCTCATTGATACACCCTGTATTGGGAAGC
The DNA here is from genome assembly GCF_040414725.1 of Anabrus simplex. NCBI lineage: Eukaryota > Metazoa > Arthropoda > Insecta > Orthoptera > Tettigoniidae > Anabrus > Anabrus simplex. The sequence goes on along the minus strand of NC_090279.1, from coordinate 210,316,460 downwards.
TTGTTTAGGTGAAAAACAAACAGATAGGTGTCCAGCACTTTGTCTATTGGCCCATACCTAATGACAAATGGGCGCATTGTTGCCAACACCGTAGTTTTCCCACTATACCTAGGTTCATTCACCTTTCGTCAGTGGGCATAATTTTACACCCGGTGGGCAGTGAGAAATTTAGTCTTTTCCATGCTCATATCAGTGGATATTTTGGTGGTTTTTCAATTGAAGTTGTATGCAGTATTATAGACAGTATAATAAGGTAATATTTCAAATTTGAGCTCATAACGTTGACAGTAGGGATGCCACGACAAGGCAAACTGGGAAAGACCTGAACTGTCTGGGATTCCGTTAAAAATAAGGAAGCAGTGAACGCTTGAGTGCGTCTTTCTTTCATAATGAAGTGTCACTTACTCAAGTGTCATATGCACGTATAGTTGTTTCAGAGTCGTTGATTTCCCATTCCTGAAACACGTAATTTGGACGCCGGCAAAAAGACTATATCAGTCAGAAGTATGGTCGCGCCCCGCTCTCCCATCATGTAGTGAGAGTAACGTACCTTGCAGGGGTTCTAATACGCCGGGCCCCTAATATTTATATGTCCTTTATAAAATGGTCTCAAAACACGGATACCGTTATTTTTTTGTGTGTAAAGAGGTGAAATACTGCGATGTAAGCAACACCAATCCATTGCAGGAGCTGGCACCATTAGCACTGCCGCGTCTAGGAACACTTCGGTCAAGTGCAAGATTGGAGGGAATTTGTAGTGATTAGAACATTATTAAAACTAAAGCCAAAAGTTGAATGAGACCCAAAGTTATAAATTTGCTTTTATTGACTCCGACAGGACTAAGAAGTAACAAACAATGCAGCCATATAAGCTACCAAACGAGTCATTACGGCAAGAAGGAGCCGTGAAAATATAATATACATCCTGGACTTTTGGATAAGTTCACCTTGAAATATATTTTGAATACCTTTGACCTTTGAACTGAAAGGACATACTGTACTTAATATCCGTGTTGATATAGTATTTTCGCAACTTAAGGGGTGAAAGTCAGTTATGGGAGTCTAGATGTTTCTGGTGGTTTTACAGCGGCCGTTTAGTGGGAAATCATATCCCACTGTTGTCAACTCTGAATGGACTGGTCTTCATGTGGTCTCCCTTAAGAGAGAAATGATCTGGTCTTCTTCTCTCCTGTTTAAATTCACCATTTAGCCACCAGGAGCAGTTCGTATGTTAATGTATTCAGCGAACGGATTATTCAGATGTTAAAACGATGGTCGCTTCCTTCAAACTGCAACCAGTTAACGAGTATACGTGGCCGGAATAATTAAAATACAACGGTGTTTATTTAATGGAATTTTACTTCGGAAATTAAGTCCTTAACGTAAACGTTTTTCTGGGTGAAGAAAAGTACTCTGTCTTTTTCCTCTTGAGTGAATACCATGTCCGAATGCAAATTTCATGCAAATCCTTTATCATCTCTTTGAAATCTGTCTCCAGAAAGTAGAATAATCTTGAAACAACAAATACATGAAGAGTGGTGAAGGATGGAAATAAAGCGATTAACTTAACAATTCAGCGTTTAGTCTCCATTGATTTGTTATTGTATCGTGGGCATCACCTCTGTGGATTTAGTGTCTTCGAGGTAAACCTCGTTCTGTTGGTCAGTGGAAGGATGAGTGTCTGTCGGTTTTTTAATAATAATAATTTTATTGGTTTTACGTCTCACTAACTACTTTAATAGTTTCCTGAGACGCCGAGGTGCCGGAATTTAGTCCTTCAGGAGTTTACTTGTGCCAGAAAATCTACCGACACGAGGCTGACGGTATTTCAGCACCTTCAAATACCCCCGTACTGAGCCAGGATCGAACTTGCGAAGTTGGGGTCAGAAGGCCAACGCCTACTTCTTCTACTTCTTCTTAATAAAGTGTGCTGAAAGTTCGACCTTACCTTAATTGTACATCTGTATAGTTTCGTCTAAGAGCTGCCTTCTTACAGAATACTATTGATCGCAGCTGCGAGCTCACTGCATTAACTTTACTGCACTTTGAATAAACCCTTCTGGGAGAAATATTCAGTCAGTGAAAAAGTCTACTTATTTTATACAAAAATGTTTACCGAGCTCGATAGCTACAGTCGCTTAAGTGCGCCCAGTATCCAGGATTCGGGAGATAGTAGGTTCGAACCCCACTGTCGGCAGCCCTGAAAATGGTTTTCCGTGGTTTCCCATTTTCACACCAGGCAAATGTCAAGTGTCTTCGACACCGCTTCCTTCCCACTCCTAGCCCTTTCCTGTCCCATAGTCGCCGTAAGACCTATCTGTGTCGGTGCGACGTAAAAAACTAGCAAAAAATGTTTAAATAGCGAGGGAAATGGAGAAATAATATTTACCTGATCAACACTGCACTGTAACATAACACAGGACAGATAGAATCTTTGCCGGCGATAAAGACCACCCCGCAGACCCCGTAGGGCGCAAGGGCCCATCGCTTGTGAGGGGCCCATGTCTGTTTCTTACTACAGTAGCTGAAGAGTGATTTTACATGTTGATAAAGCTACAGCGCGGAACACAGTATTATTTATATTACAGAGGGTTATTCCAAACTCAGTCCGCCGTAGTGCAGAGCTTCTTTCGTCAATAGGAGTACAGTAGTTATTTCTGAAAGAATATGAGTTTCCCAACCTGATCCAATAATAAGCACCCCTTGCTACCACTCACAACAATCAACAATGCTTTTGAAATAATTAGCCAGTTCTGAGAATCCAGTAGTCAGAGAATGTGCGATAACAAAGACATCCTCCTTATCTAAACTCTAAATACAATTGTTTTAAGATAGTGGGTCGGATCCACTGATAGTTCTAAATTCATAATCATTCTTCATCGTCATCTTTTTGAATTCTACTCAAAGCATCGATTTTAGAATTACTTAACTTTCAGTATTGTGAAGCCGGCCTCATGGTGTAGGGGTAGCGTGCCTGCCTCTTACCCGGAGGCCCCGGGTTCGATTCCCGGCCAGATCAGGGATTTTTACCTGGACCTGAAGGCTGGTTCGAGGTCCACTCAGCCTTCGTGATTAGAATTGAGGAGCTATCTGACGGTGAGATAGCGACCCCGGTCTCGAAAGCCAAGAATAACGACCGAGAGGATTCGTCGTGTTGACCACACGACACCTCGTAATCTGCAGGCCTTCGGGCTGAGCAGCGGTCGCTTGGTAGGCCAAGGCCCTTCAAGGGCTGTAGTGCCATGGGGTTTGGTTTTGGTTTGGTTTTTTTCAGTATTGTGAGTTGTATCCGCTCATAGTTATAAATTCATATTCATCCATCCATTCTTCATCATCACGTTTTGAATTCTAGCCAGCGGATTAAATTTGTACTTTTAAATTGGCATTAAATTTCCTCTCATTTCGTACCATTAGGGGCCGATGACCTAGATGTTACGCTCCTTTAAACAGCAAGCATCATCATCATCATCATCGTAGTGGTAGAAAAAGGCTAACTACTAATCTAATCGACCGGATAACGATGATTAAGGGAAGGATTGTAATTTTTAGGAATAAATAAAGAATTATATTCTCATACTTTGTTATTTACCTAAGATTCGTAGTTCATACCCGTAGGATGTTTGCAACATTGCGTTGCTTGTCTGAAGGGCTAGAACCGTGGATTTATTGCTTCAAATGGTCGTGTCTGCCATATTCCTGAATATTGACCATTCCTCCTGGGACGCACAGTATAAGAGTTTCCCTTTGGGGAAAATCAAAGGATATAGGAACAGCCGTTTACGGAGCGTATTCACATTTAACGGCCTCAGATGCGCATTTGTATCAGAACTACTCCACATTCCCTTCCGCTAAATGACCACTCTAAGGTACAGTGTGATAGTAAGCATTCTCTAAGCTATCGCAGATCATCCTCCTAATCCGGATGAACAAAGTCGTTCGGACGTGATTGTTCCACAAACATTTAAACACATGTTTCCAGTAATTCTATTAGTAGGGATTAGATTGTAGAATTTAATATTGAATTGAAATGTTAATAAAGGGAAGTCCCTCACTCCATTTAGTGGTGCTGAAAACTTTTTTGTTTCATTTTCAAACAGCCAAAGTAAAAATGTGTATATTCCAATTGGATAGATTTTAAATGTTAATTACATGACCCTTTCATGTTCGCATTTTGATATGAACGGTCAAAGTTTGTTACGCGTTGAGTGGATACATTTTAAATGCGTCTTTTACTCGGAATATGTTCCACAACTCAATTACCGAGCCCACTGCAAAATGTTTGTTGTGAATATTCTCGGAACAGAATAAAATGTTCGCTGTTCCTGTCATTCTGTATGTCTTTACCCGCTCACTTCACAGAGAATTACGAGAAAATGTGTGTTTGTCCTTTGACTGTTCTAGAATATCATCCAATTTCTATCGTACACAAATGTTGCTACAACTCTCACAGTTCTGGGAAATGAAGTTTTCAGAGCCCTGCTATTTAATTGTTATGAAATACACTGAGTGACCAAAAGTCAAGTGAAGGGGTTTCCCGTTAGAAAATGTACCGTATATGACCTCGAGCGTTGCAGCTAGCTGTGGCGTAGCTGAGAAATCTATCGCAGACACCAATGTCGTGAAGATGGCAACACGTCTCGAGTTAACCGACTTTGAACGTGAGATGATGATAGCCGCACGGAAAGACCACAGGTGTTTAACGAACGGACATCAGGTCGCCTCTGCATAACCACTCTGAGCGCTCGATGGGCTACTGTGAGTGAGATCACCGCAGATTTGAATGTTGGGAGTCAGGAACCCATTTTTACAAGGACTGCAAGGAGGCAGCTGAACCGCACAGGCTTCTCCAGCCGGCGGCCAACTCTTGTCCCTTTGCTGACACCTTGACACATAGGTCATCGACGTGCATGGGTCCGCGAACATCAGCAATGGACCATGGAACTGTGTCGACGTGTGGTGTGGTCCAATGAATCCCAGTTCCTGTTGTATCGAGCTCACGGGCGCGTGAGAGTGTGACGCATGCCCCATGAAGCTATGGATCCCGTGTGTCAACAAGGTTGTCTCCAGGCGGGAGGTGGCTCAGTTCTGATCTGGGTGGCGTTCTCATGGTTGCAGTTAGGCTCCATTGTCCGCCTGCAGGGAGCGCTGACAGATGGACGTTATGTGGACATTTTTTCAGACCCTTTCTGGCCCTAGAGTACCCTGATGAGGATGTCACGTTTCAACAGGACAATGCGCCATGTCACCATTCTGTGGTGGCACGGAAGTGGTTCGAGTAGCACTCCGGTGAAGTTAGGACCATGGATTGGCCCTCCAGATCCCCTGAACTTAACCCAGTCGTCCATGACTTTTGGCCAATTAGTGTAATATCATTCGAGCTTTTAACGTATACTTTGTATAGTTTTTTCTACCTAAAAGACAGTTTAATTAGTATATGGCTAAATCACTAAAAATTAATACTTTACAATTATCTCAAATTACAAACTGATATTCAGGTCACGAATGTAGTCTTGATCCCTCCGCCATAAGCAGGAACTCTGTTGGATGGTCAGGGAAAGCTCTCAGAGGATATTACTCAACTACATGGCGAACAGTGTGCTCAACGTGGAGAAATTAAAGTCCAGATGTTTGAGCAGTAATATTGGTTAGAATGAAAACTGACTGGTAGGGAGTGCCGTCCACCCGCTCCGTCGTAGTGTAGCGAGAGTAACATAACTGTAGGTGTTCTAAAAGGTCGGGACCCTACTGCTTATGCAAACCTCATAGCAGAACTGCTTTCCGGGTAGGGTATACTTGTTATTTTGCTTTAGTATGTTCATTTTCTTCCACTTGTGCAGGAAACCGGCAGATGTGGCAGTGTTGATTCTTATTCAGTTTTAACGAACCAGCCAGATCTTGCGTGGCAGTTGAAAGCCAGTTGGCTTGGACGATACGCACGGCATCTCAAGTTGTTCCGTCGTGTCCTTAATCCGCCTTGTCTGTCTCCACCAGTCATTAATATTAAACCCTTTGTCAACTAATATCCTTGCAGTTTCCAGGGCTGGGTGACGAGAGCGAGGCCTTTCTCTACTGAAAGCTGGGATGTCTGCGTAAATAAGGAGATGAGGATTTTTCTGAAATATTTTGTGATCACAAGAATCAAAAATACAGTACCAAGTTTATAAACTAATGACAAACAACGGTTGTGCATAACCATGATCAGAGTCGCAATATTCAGGCATTTGTAAGTTCGAATACAAACATATTGAAGCGAGAAACAAGTATATTCTATACCGAACAACAGTTCTGTTATTAGCTTCGCATAAACAGTAGGCGTCTGCCATATTAGAACCCCTAGAAGTTATGTTACTCTCCCTATGCTATGAAAGAGCGAACTAGACGACACTTCGCCGGGCTGAGTGGCTCAGATGGTTGAGGCGCTGGCCTTCTAACCCCAACTTGGCAGGTTCGATCCTGGCTCAGTCCGGTGGTATTTGAAGGTGCTCAAATACGACAGCCTCGTGTCGGTAGATTTACTGGCACGTAAAAGAACTCCTGCGGGACTAAATTCCGGCACCTCGGCGTCCCCGGAAACCGTAAAAAGTACTTAGAGGGGCTTAAAGCCAATAACTTTATTTTATTATTATTATTATTATTATTATTATTATTATTATTATTATTATTATTATTATTATTATTATTATTATTGACGACACTTCCTACTAGACATCCCGACTCTAATCATAATCATCATCGGTCGTTCTGTCGGTTGGCAGGACTTCTCATGGTCTGTTCCTTTAAGTTTCTCTGTTTTCAGCAGATCGTTTCGTGAAGTAGCTTCTGTTGTCTACCAGCTGAAATCTTGTTCTTTTTCTCACCCTTCCTCCATATACCGTCCCTTCTATTGTACGCGTCATCAGACATTCTCTGCTCATACCGTTCGTCAATAGCCTTCGCATCTTTCGTAGCATCTCTCGTTCTTCGTATTGCCGCATTGTTTCTCACTCTTTCTCCAAATCCACACTTCAACAACAGTTTCTATCCTTCTTTCATGATCTTTCTTAAGTGTATACGTTTCTGTTCCATGCATTAATACCTTATCAGTCTCTCAGTCATTGAGTAGTCTACACATCAGCCCTCGTTTCCTGCAGAATTCTTCCTTTCCTATTAATGGCATTTCTAGTCTTTACTCCTTTGAATAGTAAATATATTTGATAACGTAGCTTCCTAGGTATTTAGAACTGCCCATTTAGCTCATTTTTCATCTTCCAACATAACAGTAATGTTTGATCATTAAGGCCCTATTTTTATGCAGTAACAGGTTAGATTGCAAACTAATTTAGGCAGTAGGAAGTGTCTGCCACCCGCTCTTCAATAATGAAGGAAGAGTAACATAAATTATAGGGGTTCTGATGGGCCGTACCCCTGATATTTATGCAAAACCCAAAACATAATCGATGTGAAGGTAGACTATACTTGCTACTCGCTTCAGTAAGTTTGCATTCTAACCTATTAATGCATAAAATTCCGGGCTCTATTGATCATACTTTTAATCTTTCACGTTTTACACTGGAGTTAAGGTCTTTTAATAACTCTCTTACTTGCTTTATATTTTCCGCTAGGATTACTATGCCATACGCAAATATTATGCATTATATATTTTTTGTCATCTTAGGTGCACTCCTATTCTTCCATCAAAACATTCTCTATTGATTTCCACTAAGTAAATATTGAATAGAGTGGGCGTGAGGCAGCACCTCTGTGGCATCCCACTTCCAATTCCAATCTCTTCTGTAATGTCCTGACAAACTTTCACGCTTACATTCACGCTTAAATCCAAGTCTGTAATTTCTATTCTCTCCTCCCAATCAATTCACATCTTTATAAGTATCAGAATTAGTTTATTCCATTTCGCCCAATCAAATGCGTTCTGTAAATCTATGAATACTGCATACACTCTACTTTACTTCTCTGTGTATCTTTCTCCTATAATCTCAGAATCCCAATAGCATCCCTCCTTTATACTAGATTCAAACCAGCTTTTACAAAATAACTTTACGAGAAACGCTCTCAGGAAAGTAATAGGTACCTCCTCCTCCTCCTCCTCCTCCTCCTCCTCCTCCTCCTCCTCCATTTCAAAAACATTGCTGTTAAAATAAGTTTATTAAATTTCTCCATTTATAAGTCGTGCCTGTTTTAATTTTTAGTTGTTATTTATAGTCCTAATATATCACTGTAAAATAGGGTTTGTAGTTGGAAAAATACTAATAATAAAATAATTCAGATATCTCGGAGAATGAATTACTTGGAAAGCTGTGCAATGCAAAGCAATGGAGACCAGAAAAGTGAACTTGAACTGACCTTTCAATTAACAAAAGATACATACAAGAAACAGCAGACACAATACAGGATTACAAATATCTTTTGAGAACATGGAGTACATGAACATAAATACCACTGACCCAACCTGGACAACGAGGAAGGAGTACGGTGACATCAAAAGAGCTACAAAATTCAAGTACCTGGGAGAGATTTTGACTCCAAACATGAATGGGAAAGCAGCAATTCAAGAACGTGCAAGAAAGATGGAAACTGCGGTTTAGATTATGTCAGAACACCTACAAATCTAAGTCACTCTCCTACCAGGCCAAATTCAAGCACTGCAGCACGATAGTTAAACCTGAATGTTTATACGCAGCTGAGACAATAGCCACGAAGGGACTCTCAGATTTGGAAAAGAAAGAAAGGAGGTTCCTTAGAAAGATTCTTGGACCCATAAAATCATCAGACAAGTTTACGTTTCGCATGAGACCAAACCGAGAACTATACCAACAATTTGAAAACATCACCACCACGATGAAAAAGAGGAGATTGACGTTCTACAGCATACGCCTTGTGACAATACTAGGCAAAGACCAGAGCCCAACAATAGAACAAGTGTGATCCAAAGTAAGCCCAATCGATTAATAATAATAATAAGAAGAAGAAAGTGTCAAGATGTTGAAAAAGCGAAGTTGAAAATCGGATCTGAAAAATTAAGATGTAGCATAATCCTAAGTGGTCAATTCGCTTATGAAAGAATAATATTTCACTTGCTATTCTATCAAGTATTCAGCGTCGGAGAGGGTTTGTATATTAAACCTCGATCTCCACGTGTAACACAGCGAGGGGTGGAGGCGTAGTAAACTGCTCTGCCTCTCACGTTCCGTTGTTTCGCATTCACAGTGGAGATTATAAGAATAGCAACAGTGTTCCTTTCTAAAAGACTAGAAACGCAGCAGCTTAAAAAGTAAAAGCGTAATAACAAGAAGACAAACTCATCATGAAAATGGGTGTGCGTCTCGAGGAAGAACAATAAGAAACAAAGATCTTAGAGAGCTATCTCGACTTTGTCTCTTTTGTAACCTCTTTGACTTTTAATGATGTTGGCGCATCATTTATTAAAGCTGTTGAGTCGCGCATTTTTAACTGCGCGAATAAATTATCATAGCCTGTGTCTCGTAACGTCTGCTACAGTAACAGCAAGTACCTAACCCCGCCTCGTAGATCACTGGCAAGGTCGCTGGTTCAAACCTGACAGAGGTGGAGGGTGTTCGAAGGTGGAAAGGAACTCCTTTCGACACTCCACGTACCCCTGTTGGTGGGAGACGTATAGAATACAGCCACGGTATCCCCTGCCTGTCGTTAGAGCTAACTGAAAGGATCCCCAGAGGCTCACAACATGGGAACGTGGTTTGGCGACTACGGGGCCCTAAGCTGAGTCCCGGGATTGCTTCCACTTACTTATACCAGGCTCCCCATTTATTCTGTCCGACTTTCCTTGGTCGACTCTTGTTCTTTTTCGACCTCGGCGGTATTAGAGCATTCGAGGCATGGCGAGTATTTCATTTACGCGGCCTTCATGGCCCTCGTCTTTCTTTGCCCGGTACTTAATTTTTCGGATCCATTCTAGTTTCTCTCTCTCTCTCTCTCTCTACCCTCTGCGGGTGGGGGACGCTGCTGTCGTAAGAGACCAATAAAAGGGGCGACCAAGGGATGATGACTTTTTTGCTAGTCACTTTGCGTCGCACCGACACAGATAAGTTTTATGGCGACGATGGGATAGGAAAGTCCTAGGATTTTGAAGAAATCTGCCGTGGCCTTAATTGAGGTACAGTCCCAGCATTTGCCTGGTGTAAAAATTGGAAACCACGGAAAACCATTTTCAGGGCTGCCGACAGTGGGATTTGAACTCACTACCTCCCGGATGCTATCTCACAGCCGCGTGCCCCTAACCGCACGGCCACCTCGCCGGGTATTACATAATCATGAGACTACTTGTGATTAAAACCAACACGTGCAGAACACCATGGGTTGACGTTACCCATGTGATGTGAAGTATTGATGGATGGTGTGAAAACTGACGCACCATTTACTTAATGCTTAAACATTTTTAACACATGTTATTCACAGAAGAATGGAGCTATGACAGAGTCAGGCAGCTTCCCTGCGTTTTTTTTTCATTTCATATGATTTCCCGACTTGGCTGAACACCTCCTTGTTGCTGAAATGCGAACTTGAACATTCTGTAATACACTGACATTTGAAAGTCCTACAATTGGTTCTGTGAAGATCTGAGTGGACACAATGAGCAGCACCGAGAACATGTCACGACATCCAAACGATTTTTGAATAATTGGAGGTCACAGTTGCACATAAAATGTTTTTTCGCTCACACGATTCTTACGACGCCGATTCTTGTTTCTTGTGGACCTCATTCTAGTGTCAGGAATCCTTAGAATGGTGGTTCCGCCCAATTTGATAGGAGCATTGGTGATTTATACAGCCTGGATGTTTATGGTGTAATAGGCTAGAATGCAAACTTACTAAAGTAAATAACAAGGATACTCTACCCGGATAACAGATGTGCTTTGAGATTTGCATAAACAGTAGGGTCCTGGCCTGTTAAAACCCCTACAATTTATGTTACTTGCACTACATTATGGAAGAGCGTGTAGACGGCAGTTTCTACCAGGTAAGTTGGATTACTTTCTAACCTATTAAAGGCTAAACATCCTGACTCTAGTTATTTCTACTTACTGATTATCAAAAAGTTTTTGTTTGCTAGTAAATTAACGTCGCGCTAATATATCGAAGATTTTCCGTGACGCGAGGATGAGAAAGGGACATTTGCCTGATGTGAAAACTGGAAACTACGGAAAACCATCTAGGGGCTGCCGACGCTGGAATTCGAACCCACGATCTCCCGAATGTAAGCTCACAGCTACTCTACGGCCAACTTGTTCGGTAAGAAAGTTTGTTTTCCGAATGTTTACTTTAAGATGAAACTTCTTGCTTGCTTGCTTCGTTGATGTAGCTCAAAAGGAATTGAAATGAAGTTCTTAAAATTGTCTGCAAGTATCACGATGAATGCAATGTTACCAACATAAATAATTAACCTGCTCCTACAATTTGGTGGAAATCAATACCTTCTCAGTCACTTGAGTTGAGAAATGCAAAGGTTTCAATGGAGCCGATTCATCATTGGAGTACTTTTGCTCTAATTTAGTAAGCATGAAAACCTCTTTCTAGAAAGAGTACCTTAACACTTAAATAGTCGCGATGCGAAATTTTGGTCCGCATTTAATTATGTTACTTAATATTTCCTTTACCTTCAATTGGATTAATTGAATATCTTCTCTAGCTGCCTCTTTACTGTGTGCTTTGTACTAGAATTCAAGTTTTCTTTCGTTCCCCAACCATTCGGTAGCGCTGGGAAAATTATGCGGAGAGAAATTCTGCGCACTACTAAATAAGGTAGGCGTTTCGATGGCGTAATCTCGAGATACGTCGAGAGTTTGAAGAACCGGGGTAGTTTCTCGACCTCCAGTCATAACTCCATTTTACCCACAACAATAGAGCGCGGTGAATAAGGAAACCGTTACATACTGTAATATGTGCAGTCAGAAAGATCCAGAAGAAGAAGGAACTAGACACGGAGGTATTTAAGTTTTACGCCTGACCTGCAAGGACTTAATTTTGTTATTTTTTATATGCTAGTTATTTTGTACTTTCCAGAATATATTTCAGATAATCCTTGCCTTGACTTACATAATACGCTCATCAGCATTATGAGTACGTAATAACTTCACGTCATTGATATGGGGTTTAAGTGTTTAAAATTTAGTCCCACATCTTTCGATATTTTTATGTGACACGCTGTCCCACCAATAGGACTACGGAGACAGGTTATAGTTCAGATGACAATAATAATTGTATTATTTAAATTAATATTGAATTAAAACATTTGTTAAAATTCTTAATTTGTAACGTTTTAAAAATACCTTGATAAATACATAACCACCCCTAACACAACTATATTTCAATCAATTATTAAATTAAATATAAATAATATATATTACATTATTTCAGCAGAATTGACAGTTATTTATTATGTGCAACAAAAGTCCGCGTGCCACTAATGCAGGGTTAATAAATAATAGGAAAAACAAGAAGCAAAGTTATCTCCGTGCAGGCCATGAAAGCTCTTGCAGGAGTGGAAAGTAAAGGCTTCTACTATCCGTAACCTCGGCACGTGATGGGGTAGAGTGGTTTGTTCTATGCATTTTCCCCCAGAAATTAAGCCGGTACTCATTTTTGGTGTAGGCTGAGTGAATCTCAGGGCAATGTACACCCTTGGAACTCGAAATTGTATTTCTTAAAATTTTCTACTTCCTGTTGGGAGATCGAACCCGCATACTTCCGGGTGAACCGATCACGCCTTTAAAGCCCCATCCAGGCAACCCGTTTGATAAATATAAGAGGTGATCAAAAAGTTTCTGTTCGGCGGTCGTACAGTCCTGAATCTGGATGCGAAACAGGCAAAATCTCCGTGAACACTGAGGCGCTCATCTCATCGACGCACCAGGTGTGGTAAAACACTGTCCTGCTGCTGCACATCCTCGTCCTAACGAAGTGTCGACTCTTCAAGGCCTGTTTGAAAACCGAAGGAGACATCTGGACTATAGGCCTCATCCACCGCCCGCTTGTTGTTGTCCGTAATGGATGAGGCTGGCCACCCAGATCGACCGGCATCTTGTGTCCAGACGCGACGCTCACGTAACTTGGTGCACCATTCCACAACGGTGGTTTTCGACAGACATGCTGCCCCATACACAGCCTTCATTCTCCGATGGATGTCCACCGGTGTTTTTCCTTCGGCAGCCAAGAACAGAATAACAGCCCGTCGGTCCTGTTTGGACGCATTTGGTAATAACATTGCCATAGTTCGCGTGGCTGCACCTCGGCACAACACCACTGACAGACTAATCACTTTGCCTACACGCCCGTGCTTATATACCCTCATCGGAGTCGCGTTACGTTGCATGTCCACAGTAACAACGCCCTCGAACGAAAACTTATTGATCACCAGTCCAATAATAAAATTGTACATTTCTTTTTCAATATCTTCGAAAATTATGCTTCCAATGCCCCTATAAATATATAGGCTTACGTAAAAATTTAAGATCACCAATTCTCAAATACAGTCTCGCATTGCTGGTAGATGATAAATTTCAGTCCAATACAGTTTGTAGGTTATACAGAGGCCGAACTTTTACCCAGTAAAAGGTTAGAATGCAAACTTACTTAAACGGGTATCCTGCACAACGGTTACGCTATCAGTTTTGCATAAACGTTAGGGGTACGGCCCATCAGAATCCCTAGAATGTATACTACTCTTGCTACATAATAGAAAAAAAGGGCTAAACAACACTTCATAACAACCAAATTAGTTAGCATTCTTACTTAAAAGTGCCTAAAATCCGAGGTCATAAGTTTTGAAGCTCGACCTGCAAAGAGTCGACCTGAAACAAAAAGATGTATGGATTTTATTGACCAAGATGTTGATATATTTGACAAGTTGAACTCAGTAAATCTATCAGGGAGTGAGGTGGTCTTCTCTCACGACAGTCGTAAAATACTGACAGCGAGGGAAAAATACGAAGTAGTTCACCGAGGAAATGAAATCGTCTACGCTTTATGTGACTATAATATACAGAGTGCCGAAGAAGTTGGCCCTTAGTGTTCACGACATAGATACATCATCTGATATGCTGGACGACGATAATGGAATATGCTTCTTCTCTCTGAATTATTGTTACTACACGCAGTCTCAAAAGATCATAGGTTGGAAGAATGTCACATTATGACCTCAAGATCGTTACTTCGATCCCGATCGAGATAACTAATTTCAGGTCAGACAAAAATTTTGGCATATTATAGGTCTTTGGTGATGGATGCACTCTGCATCTAACTGACAAAATTAAATCAAACCACTCAGTAAAATTTCCCTTCGCTGTTAGATGGCGGCAAACTGGGCGAGTTGGCCGTATGGCTGTGAGCTTGCAATCGGGAGATAGTGGTTTCGATCCCCACTGTCGGCAGTCCTGAAGATGGCTTTCCGTTGTTTCCCATTTTCACACCAGGCAAATGCTGGGGCTGTACCTTAATTAAGGCCTCGGCCGCTTCCTTCCCATTCCTAGTCATTTATCTCATCGTCACCATAAGACCTATGGTACAACGTAAAACGAATTGTAAAACAAGGTAGGATCATAGGTTAAAATATCTCACTTATGACTTCAAGGTCGCCAGTTTGATTGCGATCGAAGTAAGTAATTTTTGAAGGACAGACAAAAATCATGACACTTGTTGTCATTGTTGGTGGCATATTAAAAGGTCTCTGGTGATGCATGCACTGTGAATCTGAGAAAATTAAATTAAACTACTCGTATTAACCGTCCAGTCAAGTAAAATTCCACATCGCTGTTAAATGGCGGCAAATCATAATATCGAATTTGGTACACAGGTCACATCACAAGGCCTGCAATTCCGTAGCTGAGACCGTATAGTTAAGAGGGTTCTTTTATCTACCTCGTCCTCCTCTTAAAACAATATTTATTCTCATAAACAGTAGACGTAACTCTGTATTGGTTCATATAAATCTGGCGTTGAAGAATTTGTCACTTTCACAGTGAAGAAAAAATGTTATATTCGCAAAGGTATAACGGAGCACTTGAGTGAAGACGAGTCACCTGTCTAAAAGTGCATTTGGTATGTCGAAAATAATCACCAGAACTGAGTACAGCCCGGATGTTTAGGCTTTAACGGGTTACAATGTAAACATACTTACGAAAATGACAGTTCTGCTATAATCAGTAGGGTCTCGGCCTATTAGAGCCCCTAAAACTTACGTTACTCTCGCTACATTATGGAAGAGCGGGTAGACGACAGTTCCTACCAGGTAAGAGGTTTGCATTCTAACCTGTTACTGCCTAAACATCCGGTATCTAGTGATGAGGCAGACAATCCCGCTCTTGAAGGAACTGGTGGGTTGTCGGCGGAACCACTTTTCTACCCGGTCACACACGTCATCGTCTGATGCCAACCGATGTTCACGAATGTCTTTCTTCAGCCCTCCAAAGATGTTAAAATCGCATGAGCGCTGTCGAGGGGTTGTTGAAAAGTTTTCTACCCTAATCTGCGAAGCGTATTCACCACTGAGTGGGGAGTGTGGGGACGGGCATTGTCGTGAAGAAGGCGAGCAAGTTGGCCACGCGGCATGGGATTTGAAGCTATGAGCTTGTATTCGGGAATTATTGGGTTTCAGATTTACACCCAAGGAAAATTCTGGAGCTGAACTTTAATACCTTCATTCCAGGAGAATAGCAAATTATGTGCCGGGCTGAGTGGCTCAGACGGTTGAGGCACTTGCCTTCTGACTCCAACTTGGCAGGTTCGATCCTGGCTTAGTCCGGAGGTATTTGAAGGTGCTCAAATAGGTCAGCCTCGTGTTGGTAGGTATAATGGCACGTTAAAGTACCCCTTCGGTACAAAATTCCGGCACATCGGCATCTCTGAATATCGGAAAAGTAATTTATGTGATATAAAGCCAATAACATTATTGTTAAACCATTCTGCCTTACATGAAACAGCTTTTAAATAATGGCTTGGGACTGATTTTGTTTAATTTCGAAAATTCCCCGACTTCATGGCTAAATGGTTATCGTGCTGGCCTTTGGTCACAGAGGTTCCGAGTCCGATTTCCGGCAGGGTCGGGAATTTTAACCATAATTGGTTAATTCCGTTGGCACGGGAGCTGGATATATGTGCCGCACTGGCGGCGATAAGGACCCCGCAGACTCCGCGAGGCGAGGGGGGGTCCATGGCTGTTTCTTAATTCGGTAGCTGAAGAGTGATTTTACATACTGATAAATCTACTGCACGCAACACAGTATTATTTGTATTACAGAGGGTTATTCCAAATTTAGGCCGTCGTAGTGCAGAACTTTTTCGTCAATTGGGAGTACGGTAGTTATTTCTGAAAGGATGTGGTTTTGCCAACCTGATCCAATAATAACATCCCTTGCTGCCACTCACAACAATCAACAAGTCTTTAAGTGATTAGCCAGTTCTGAGAACCCAGTAGTCAGCGAAGATACGATAACGAAGACAACCTCCTTATCTACACTCTAAATACTGAAGTTTCGAGCCTGTTTATAACTCTCGGCAGTCAATGTAGCTAACTAGGCCTACGATTGACGGTTGAGTTGTAAATAGTAGTAAATTATTGGTCCTAGAAACAAGATTATTTCTTAATATTGTAACGGTCAGCGTGTTTTGGTTACTATAACTGGAATATGCATTTCGTGAGTGTGTATGTGTGTTCGTACCATATAAATTTATTATTTTAATTCCAAAAGGATTTGAAAACTACATTGCGTAACTTCATCCTCTTCTTCTTCTAGTTATTATTATTATTATTATTATTATTCTGCTTATTATTATTATCATCGCCGTTGATTGCTGTTCGTAGAAAAATATACAACATTGTACTACAAAATAAACTTGTAACTTTCGTTATCAGAAAACGAGGGGCCACTTTTTAATTATTGCCGCGGGAGGGCTCGAGCTCCTTAGTGCCACTACTGCCCACATCCACAATAAAACGAAAAAACACTACACGCAAGATAAACTGACTCATCTTGCTGAAGCCACTTTCATCAACAACATTCGGAATATAAACATGATAACTCAACTTATCTGTTTCATACCGGAGAATGGTTTCATTTATTCTTAAATTATCTGGAAGCAGAATTTGGTTATTTATTCATTGTTATCAATAAATGAGTTATTTTGTTAGTTTTAAGGTATGGAGAACACAAAGAATAGTAGGCTACCCCAAAAATAAAATATCATAAAAATGACACTTCCGGGATGAGTGAATCAAGGACATGGTCGCTTCTTTCCCACGTCGCTGCCATGAGATCTGTCTGTGTCGGTGCGACTTAAAGCAAATTGAAAAAAAAAAATTTTTGACGACGGTGTTCCATAATCGTTAAGCTGTCATGATTTTTGAGGTCTCACACCGTGGTTAGTCAGTTCAAGCCCCGTCGGTGGAAAGATATTTCACCTGCGGAATGTTGGATCACGGGGTAATGAAAGCTGTGGTATACAATTTCCAACCATCGAGACTGCGTGTAAGAATCCTGGATTCAGTTCCAAATATCTTCCCAGTATTCATATGGAGTGAGGGCATAAGACTCTGTTGATGGTGATTCGTCTTTTCGATGGGGATATTTAAGTCATGAGGACACCCCCTTGGTGTGCCAACACCGGGTTTCCCCCTCACTGTACCTTCTCCTCATCATCATCATCATTACAGTCTGGATGTTTAAGCAGTAACAGGTTAGAAAGCAAATCAATTTCCCTGATAGGAAGTGTCGTGTACCCGCTGTTCCGTAGTGTAACTAGAGTAGCATAAATTGCAGGAGTTCCAATAGTCCGCGTCCCCACTGTTCATGCAAATCTCATAGCACAACTATTGTCCGGGTAGAGTATACTTGTTATTTGCTTTAGTATGTTTGCATTCTAACTGTTACGGCCTAAACATCCAAACTCTAATTATATCATCATCAGTCGTGCATTATTGTTATTTTTTTCATTATATAGTATTATCATTGTAACAAGTGGTTAAAGGCCTAGAGTCCTAATTTCACCATCATTAAAGAAGATATGTAATCTTCATGTTTGGAAGGATCAGACTTCTATTTCTTCACCGGGTTAGTGTTACGAGAGGATGTTTGCCAAGTTGCACTTCCCCTTTAATCTCCACCACTGTCAAGGCCTGTGTTATTGGACGAAATTCCTCGTACACACTCTAAATAATTATTGTACAATCAATATAGACGATACTGCTTGTTAATACAAATTATAATTTTTCACTCTCGACAGCTCTAGTTTGAATACAGGACTTTGTACAATTTTGGCGGCGCCTCTGCTTGCTGTCACTGTCAAGAGTGGCGAGGGGGACAACACGACCCCCTTAGGGCTGGATCGATGACCCAGCTATTATCACCGTCTCTTTTCGGGGCTGGGCGTGGTCACACTAATAAACAAGGGAACTCCAAATTGAAACGTTAAATGAAGATACGGACGGGCCAATGTTGAGCACTTGAGGCAACCCACCTCCAATCAAGGGCAATTTATTTCCTCCAAATGAGCTTTACATTTGGACATTAATTGTTATGATACAAGCCAACTCCTTCATTTGAATTGTTATAGTCTGTCGGAGTGCTCTTTGGCATCAAAGATACAGTAGATTCAGTCCTAGAAGATTTCATGTGAATAACAATTAACGCTGGGGGGGGGGGGTTGAGAAACGGAAGGTGACATTCTCGTGGTTCGGATTCCGAAAACAAAATACATGTAGGTTCAAATGAGAGACTGTTCCGCTGGGTTTTTCGTGACATCCCCTGACGCAAGTCTTCCTTTCGAATGAAATAAAATACACGTTAGATAACCAGCTCTTCACCGAACAAGTTGACTGCGCGGTTAATGTCACGTAGCCGTCCGTGGTTTCTACTTTTCACACCGGACAAACGCTGAAGCTGTACCTACCTTAATAAAATCCATGGTTCCATCCTTCCCTCCCCTAGCCCTATCCACTCCCATCGCCGCTGTAAGACCCGTCAGTGTCACGTAAAGCTATTTGTAAAAAAAAAAGAATTAAATCAATAAAATATTATTAACTACATGTCGTACCCGATTTCGCACGGTCTAAAAAATACAAAGGTTCTAAATTTTCTGAAGTCCCTTGCCTTATAACATAGCACATATATTGGCAAAATATATTGTACAGACTTTAAAATGACACGTCATAAGGCCATAACATGGAAATACGGTAACTAAAATAGGAATTATCTCAGAGAGAGAACATAAAACAGGCTGAAGAAATAAACTGCGACAACTCAGAGAAAAAAGCTCGTATAAAAATCAAACCCCCGGCACAACAGCCCTGAAAGGCTTTGGCCTACGACGCGACCGCTGCGCAGCTCGATGGCCTTAAGGTTACGAGATATCATAGTCAGCACGAGGAATCCTCTCTGCTGTTATTCTTGCTTTTCTAGATCGGGGCCGCTATCTCACGGTTAGATAACTCCTCAATTGTAATCACACAGACTGAGTGGATTTCTAATCCACGTAAAATTCCCTGGTCTGGCCGGAAAGAGATCCCGGGGCCTCCGGGTAAGATTCAGGCACGATACCTCTACACCGCAGGGCCTGCGTAAATTTCCTATAAATACATTAATATAATTATGTGATGAATAAAAGTTAGTTAAAAGAACAGTATGAAGCTGTCCCAAAGAACAGAGAAAAACGTCTGATCGTATTGCTGTAAATGAGATGACTGCCGGATTCTTCTATAAGAGGAGGCTCCACTGTTAAATTTCAATTCTTTTTTCAAAATAATTCCAAAGGTTATGTCAGATCTTTAGAACCCAGAACGCTCCTGTATTCGATTTACAAATATGTGAAAAAATTATTTGAAATATGGACTGCATGTGAAGGACTTGAAACACTGACAACTGCCAAGCGTAGTTTGTTATTTCTATCACCATAAAAAAAACATCTTCTCACGAATCGGATAATTCTTGTGTTCGCTCCTTGCATTTCCTTGATATGTAGTGATTTCTAGTGAGACAAGGCTGCAGATGTTATATAAACAAACATTTTCTTGAGAGTGAAATTGATGAGTTCCCCTTTTGCAGCCGTTGTGTGATGTTTATATAAATGGACTGCCAATATTATATTGTTGAAAACCTACAACCTGTTTTCCAGTCTTTGACCGGGTCAGAGATGTAATGAATGAATCATATAAAGGCTGTTATTACAATGGGGTCGCCACTCCCAAGGTGATTAATAATGACTAATAAATGCGATGACATGATAATTAAGAGTGTTTCTGGAATGGGCGATGACAGGGAAAACCGGAGTAACCGGAGAAAAACCTGTCCTGCCTCCGCTTTGTCCAGCACAAATCTCACGTGGAGTGACCGGGATTTGAACCACGGTATCCAGCGGTGAGAGTCCGACGCGCTGCCGTCTGAGCCACGGAAGTGAAGTACAGTGCGAAGTAGTGGCTAGCAGGCTCTTAAAATTATAAGAAGCCGCCCTACATGATCAGCAAGGTGAAGCATATGGTGCTGGAAAATTATAATGGGTTCGTGTCTTATACTAGCATTCATATTACTGAAATCCATTCTCCCGTAGGTTTGTTTTTCTAACTTCAAAGCCATTTTTTAATCATAAATATTAACAAATCTCAGTGAATTTTTTTCCAGGAGGTAGTCATGACGTATCTGCATTCTTCTATACTTTTATATTTTAGAAAATACAGTTCTATTTTTGCTATGATAGTGCGCCTCTGTGGTGTAGGGGTTAGGCTGAATAGCTGACACCCCCTGAGGCCCGAGTTCGTTTACCGGGTCTGCCACTAAATTTGAAAAGTTGCGCGAGGACTGGAATGGAGTCTACTCAGCCTCGGGAGATCAACTGAATAGAGGAAGGGGGTTCGATTCCCACCCCAGCCATCCTCGAAGTGCTTTACCGTGATTCCCTAATTCTCCTCCAGGCAGATGCTGAGATGGTACCAGACTTAAGCACATGCCCGCTTCCTTCACACTCCTACCCCTGCCCTGTCCCTGTATCTGTGTCTGTACGACGTAAAAATGCAAATTTGATTGATATTTATGTACAGATCATTAAACAGAATTTAAGTTTGCAATCTGACAAAAAACGGAAAGTGAGTGAATAAAATTTATCATAAAATGAATGGATATAATTGTTGCATATTGTCTTGTCAGTGTACCCAAAACATCTGGGATTTAAAAATTGAAGTCTTAGTACCAAAATTTGGTTTTCAAAAACACAATTAAGAATAATTGACAATTCAGGAACCATTCAAGTACTAGACTTCAAACCTTTGGAATTGCTACATCTTTCAATGATAAACAGGATTTCAAATTTTGGTTGAAATAGACCAACTAGAAGAAAAGTTAAATTTTTGGGTATATTATCACTTGCTAGGACACTCCAAAGTGTGCGTAATCGAGCGCTCAAATTTAGTTGATAATTCACTCAAATATCATTGAAATCTGTCTTATCCAGGGGTGATGAACCTATGACACGCAAACACGACTTCTTTGACACGACAGATAAAATTTTAACCTATATTAATGTTTTAAACATGTCATAAATAGGTCGAAAACCTAGCAACGACTTAATAAAGAAGTATGTCTCAATTCTTTGGCCATATATTTTAAAATTCTATTAGTTTAAAACAAAAATATATCTCATTTTTAAAATGTACTTGTTTTTCAAAATGTAATGTTCAGTTATGTTTTCAAAATAAAATGCTGAAACTTTCATTAGAATGGATATATATGTAATGCAACGTAATACCTAAATGGAGTAAAATTGAGTGAGTTTCTTGATGATTTTAAAGGGAAATAACCGTTGGCACACTAGGCAGAAAAAGTAATAAACAAGACCTAAACACGCTATTCGGTAAATGTTTGTCATCCCCTGTCTAATCCAATAAGAACAGTTCCCTTATAATGTGGAATAGTGGTCGCCCGTGCCTTTGCCTTTAATCCTGCAATGACTTACAGGGTCTGTAGGCAGTGAGTTTTCTTTCTCTGCCGGGCGGTGTGGCTCAGGCGGTTGAGGCGCTGGCCTTCTGGCCCCAAATTGGCAGGTTCGATCCTGGCTCAGTCCGGTGGCATTTGAAGGTGCTCGTGTCAGTAGATTTACTGGCATGTAAAAGAACTCCTGCGGGACTAAATTCCGGCAACTCGGCGTCTCCGAAAACCGTTGTGGTAGTTATGGAGAGGAAAAGTAAATCAGATTATTTATTTATTTATTTATTTATTTATTTATTTATTTATTTATTTATTTATTTATTTATTCATTTATTCATTTATTTATTCATTTATTCATTTATTTATTTATTTATTTATTTATTTATTTATTTATTTAATTATTTAATTATTTATTTATTTATTTATTTATTTATTTATTTATTTATTTATTTATTTATTTATTTATTTATTTATTTATTTATTACAGAAGGGGTGGGATGAGAATAGAATAGCCCCAAGTTAGATGGTCCGCCCCACATACAGGGGAACATTTAGACTTCAGATTTGGACGTTTTCCTCTATGTGTATCCCTAATCCACACGAAGACAAATTCCTCTCTTTAAAATCCATTTTCGCACGTAACTCTTTCCTGTGCCTCCCGCCAGAGTCTAGAAATACTCCTCCGCCTCTTTGAAAACAGGGAAAGAGGGTTCATTTGGCTGTAATTAAAACAGTCAACGTGTGACATAATCAGCAGTGCGCGCTAATTACTCACCTTTGATGTGCGACTCAATCTTGAGTATTTATTTTCTTAAATTAGAACCCGCTGAAGCAGACGAGTACTTGGCCGAGCGTCTTGGCTTAAGCACCGGGCGAATAGCGACCACAACAATGGCTTCAACTCGCGCGGCGTTAAACAATAGACTGCTGTTGAATTATGGTCCAAATGTGATTGTATTTTATTTTTTAAGTGGCGTAGATGGTTCCTTTAAGGTAATTATGAGAACCGTTGTAGATGATATTCTAGTAGAGAAATAATGATTCTACGTTCCTTTCAGGGTAGAAGTATTACTTCTGTTACAGCCTTCCAAAAATCGATTTACCCCCTGAGGGTGGGAGACGCTGACGAAGAATACACCCACCATATCTCATGCCTGTCGTCAGAGGTGACTAAAAGGTGCCACCAATGAATGATGGCATTGGAACCATGAGATTACTTGTGATGTTATGTGTGGTACACCATGGACCTGGGCGTTGCCTGTGAATAGTACCATCGTGTGTATTCCACTGAGTCGCGGGAGCAGGCGCGTGGCATCACGGATATCTACGAGTAGCACCTTGAGTCTGCGTTGCCTGTGATTGGTATCACTATTTGAGGAACACCGCATGTTTGCGCATTGTCCGTGATTAGTCCCACAATGACGAGCACCATGGGTCTACCCTCTAAGTGAGGAACACCATCGGCCTCTGTTACCTGCGAGTGATGCCATTCTGTGTGACATACCATGGGTGTGCATTACCTGTGATTAGCGCTCTACCAGTGATTAATGCTATGTTAAGAGGAGCCGGATTTTGGATCTCTTTGGACAACAAACATCATCATCATAAATCGATTCCTCAAAACTACATTCCGTTTTATAACCGAACTTGTAAGTATCTGCGTTAGGTTTCTATGTTACGAGTAGAGTGTGTCTGCAATCCAACCACCGTCGGTCCAGAGTTGCAGATCATGACTGTAGCAGGGCTGGAGGGGTTTGCCTTCCAACTTCTCAAACTGCAATACTGATTTATAAGACGTCTTCACGTTAAGAGGAGCCCATTCAAAGTCCCAAAGTTAGTTAGTTAGTTAGTTAGTTAGTTAGTTAGTTGGTTGGTTGGTTGGTTGGTTGGTTGGTTGGTTGGTTGGTTGGTTGGTTGGTTGGTTGGTTGGTTGGTTGGTTGGTTGGTTGGTTGGTTGGTTGGTTGGTTGGTTGGTTGGTTGGTTGGTTGGTTGGTTGGTTGGTTGGTTGGTTGGTTGGTTGGTTGGTTGGTTGGTTGGTTGGTTGGTTGGTTGGTTGGTTGGTTGGTTGGTTGGTTGGTTGGTTGGTTGGTTGGTTGGTTGGTTGGTTGGTTGGTTGGTTGGTTGGTTGGTTGGTTGGTTGGTTGGTTGGTTGGTTGGTTGGTTGGTTGGTTGGTTGGTTGGTTGGTTGGTTGGTTGGTTGGTTGGTTGGTTGGTTGGTTGGTTGGTTGGTTGGTTGGTTGGTTGGTTGGTTGGTTGGTTGGTTGGTTGGTTGGTTGGTTGGTTGGTTGGTTGGTTGGTTGGTTGGTTGGTTGGTTGGTTGGTTGGTTGGTTGGTTGGTTGGTTGGTTGGTTGGTTGGTTGGTTGGTTGGTTGGTTGGTTGGTTGGTTGGTTGGTTGGTTGGTTGGTTGGTTGGTTGGTTGGTTGGTTGGTTGGTTGGTTGGTTGGTTGGTTGGTTGGTTGGTTGGTTGGTTGGTTGGTTGGTTGGTTGGTTGGTTGGTTGGTTGGTTGGTTGGTTGGTTGGTTGGTTGGTTGGTTGGTTGGTTGGTTGGTTGGTTGGTTGGTTGGTTGGTTGGTTGGTTGGTTGGTTGGTTGGTTGGTTGGTTGGTTGGTTGGTTGGTTGGTTGGTTGGTTGGTTGGTTGGTTGGTTGGTTGGTTGGTTGGTTGGTTGGTTGGTTGGTTGGTTGGTTGGTTGGTTGGTTGGTTGGTTGGTTGGTTGGTTGGTTGGTTGGTTGGTTGGTTGGTTGGTTGGTTGGTTGGTTGGTTGGTTGGTTGGTTGGTTGGTTGGTTGGTTGGTTGGTTGGTTGGTTGGTTGGTTGGTTGGTTGGTTGGTTGGTTGGTTGGTTGGTTGGTTGGTTGGTTGGTTGGTTGGTTGGTTGGTTGGTTGGTTGGTTGGTTGGTTGGTTGGTTGGTTGGTTGGTTGGTTGGTTGGTTGGTTGGTTGGTTGGTTGGTTGGTTGGTTGGTTGGTTGGTTGGTTGGTTGGTTGGTTGGTTGGTTGGTTGGTTGGTTGGTTGGTTGGTTGGTTGGTTGGTTGGTTGGTTGGTTGGTTGGTTGGTTGGTTGGTTGGTTGGTTGGTTGGTTGGTTGGTTGGTTGGTTGGTGGTGGTGGTGGGTTGGTGGGTGGGTTGGTGGGTTGGTGGTTGGTTGGTTGGTTGGGTGGGTGGGTGGTGGGGGGTGGGTGGGGGTGGGTGGGGTGGTGGTGGGGGTGGGGGGGTGGTGGTGGGGTGGTTGGTGGGTGGGTGGTGGGTGGGTGGGTGGGTGGGGGGGGGGTGGGTGGGGGGGGGGTGGTGGGTGGGTGGGTGGGGGGGGGGTGGGTTGGTTGGTTGGTTGGTTGGTTGGTTGGTTGGTTGGTTGGTTGGTTGGTTGGTTGGTTGGTTGGTTGGTTGGTTGGTTGGTTGGTTGGTTGGTTGGTTGGTTGGTTGGTTGGTTGGTTGGAACATATCTCCACTGCCAAGACCCATTAACTAAATACAGACGGTTTCTCGCCCCGTGTTGCGTCCTAACTGGAATGGAAGTGTGCAGGTGAGAAGTTTTTAGCACAGAGAAAGCTTTCCATTGAGCAGGCGAGGTGCTCAACCTTCCTATAGACAAATTAACACCATATTTGTATCAATGCAGCCTGTATCGGTAAACAGGTTCCGTAATGAATAACGTACGTTCCATGGTCATATAGCGCAGGTGGAAAAAACAATCGAGCAGCGGAGTGCGTTCTCGTTTAGCTTTGTTGTTTTGATGAAATGACGCAGAGCGTTGTACTGAGGATGGTTAGTGAGGGGGTTATAATGAATTTCTGTTATCTAGCAGGCTGCGTGAATGACAGCAGAGAATAAAAATTGAAAATAATGGGCCATACCAATTTAGAGGTTCAAATATCTGCTGACAATCTCACTGCATCATTTCTACCCTGTTTGCTTGTCACAAATTCAGCTCGTTTGCCACTAGGGGCGTTGCCAGCTTCGCATGCAAATGGCGTCATTTAGTCACTCTATTAACGGAAAATACAGATTGCGACGGAAGAGAATGGGAAATTACATAAAATGATATAAATGCCAGGTTTTAGCATTCTATAGTATAAAGTGTGTTTGCTCATCAGTGCCATATAGAGTACGTATTCTAGCTGCTGTACAAGCGTTCATGTCGTATAGCTGGGGGTCATCTGAAAATTTTCGTTACGGAATTGCCGTCAGAGAATGTGTGACGGAAACGTAACCGAACAACTATGCATGCTGTCATGTAAAGTTTGGTAGGATGGCGAGATAATCTTCCCAAGCAACCGTGCAGACTGTGGCGCAGTGTATGGATGGATAGGCAGCAAATGGTTCTTGAGAAAGGTTACAGATCTCTTCACATGGATATGAGGGTATTTATGGGTTGTAGTAAGGATGTAAATGAGAGGGCACACAGTATAAGGCTGTGGTAAGATCCCAACTAGGGTATAGCTGCAGTTCAAGACGACAGTTAGGGGGGAATTTTCGTTTATAGCAAGAGGAGTTAGGAATTGGAATAATTTTCCCCAAGTGAGTGAGTGAGTGAGTGAGTGAGTGAGTGAGTGAGTGAGTGAGTGAGTGAGTGAGTGAGTGAGTGAGTGAGTGACCAGGACCGTTCTACCACCTGTTCAGTATATTTAGAAGCTGGGGAAAGGACAGATAATCTAAGCATATTTAACAGGGAATAGTATTATTCTATGATCAGACGAAGTGTATACTGTCTGGCTTGACAGGCCGTAATCAAACATGGCTGCATGCAGAAACTTTACTAAGGATGAAGATCACACATATCAGAATATTAGTAAAGGTGTTGGTCGCTTATGCTAAGTACAGAATGTGTTGCGGGTTAGGGAAAGCCTTCGCCTGCAATTATTCTTGGCGTGATCTTTTAATGATTTGGTTTTGTGTTTACTCAAACTTTGCTGAACTTAGAGACCTATCAATGTTTCGTGATTCACCTGCAGATAATTCCGGAGAGAATTAAACAAAAGTGAAGCAAATCGGTCCAGCAGAACGGACGAACGTACTTGCCGCTGCTGTTTTAATTAACCCTTTTAATATATAGATGATGTAGGCATCACACCGTATTTGTATTACTGTGGCGTTTTCAGATCTGGGACCTAGGGCGGAATAAAATGCCTCGTCCCCCTAGTAGTAGTAGTAGTAGTAGTAGTAGTAGTAGTAGTAGTAGTAGAAGTAGTAGAAGTGTATTGTATTTATGAGTCTCGTGGTGGTATCGACGCAACGGTGCACTAACCGGCAACGTCTTGGAAAGGTGTAGCAATCCAACTGATACACTGGGGCGAAACGCTGGTAATTTCACGGTTGAAAAAGCCTGAGGAGGTTGAATGAATGTTTTTAATCTTTACAGGGGATGAAGGTAAATATTATGGTTTCCTTCTGGGAAAATGTTTGAATAATAATAGTATAGTATGGTGAGCAGTATAGTGGTTCGCTGTCAATCGGTGTCGATTCACAGTCAATGGAAGGTTCATTTGCTTCACCCAGTCACTACGTGCACGCTTTCACTAGTACGAATTAAAGAAATAGGATTATTTCATACTTGTGAATGGAGAGATTATTCAAATGAATCGCAAGTTGAGGCATGAATGCTTTAACTTGTTGGAAATTCCTGGATTATCTATATTGCAATGTATGCCTGTATTATGTTTCTAAACTCGTCCTTTCCATCAAATGGGCCTCGAGTCATTAGTCCATAGATTGGCTTCATGCAGCTCGAATCAATAATTTATTTCCATAATCCTTACAGAGTTGCCTCCTAATGGATTATTGTATGCAGCTCGATTCTATGCTTATATTTTCATTTCTCTGTTATTACTACATTATATAACTACCCTCATCTGTATGTCATATATTCACACCTTGTTCTACATCTATCCTTCCTACCACATACATTTCCCTGTCCCGGTCAAATTTAGCAAAATACTTCTCCTCTCACCAATGCAATTGAATTTCCCTTCATTCGTCATCAATAGACCACGAATTGTTAGACAGTAGTAGGTTAGAATGCAAACAATTTTTTAGTTGAAACTGCCAACTCGTCCTGTTATAACGTAGCGAGAGTAACAGAAATTCTATAAAACGTACCCCTAATGTGTATGCAAACCTCACAGCATGACCGTTGTGCAGGGTGGAGCATACTTTTTAACTCGCTCCATGAAATGTGCAGTCTAAACCTATTACTGCCTAAAATCCCGGGCTGTAGTGATCAAGTCTCTTGTTGTTTGATGCAACTCTCCGTGCCACCCTATGCTGTGGTAACCTGTTCATTTCTACATAACTGCTGCATCGTACATCTACCCTACTTTGCCATATTAGTACTTCGGTCTACACCTGCCGTTTATACTGCCTACACTTCCGTCAAAATCAACTGAGAAATTTAGGGGTGTCTTAAGATGTGTCCTATCATTCTATCTGTTCTTATGATCAAAATTCGACAAATCGATCTCCTTTAACCGATTCGACTCAGTATATATTCATTCGTGATTTCATCTAACATTCAAGTTTCAACATTATTGTGTAACACCACATTTCAAAAGCTTCTATTTTTATAATATTATTGTTATAAACTCAATGCAGCGTACCAACTATCCCACAACCATTATAATAAGACTTGCATTTCGAAAACTGCTAAGATCTGTCATACAAAACTATTGTCAGACCACAGTTTTTATACGCCTGATGAATAAAAAAGGAACCATGGATGATCTAGTGGAAGCCGAAAGACGTATCCTCAGGAAAATTCATGGATCTAGATTGCTCCCAGATGGAACCTACAGGCTTAAATCGAACTCTGAGCTGTATCGACAGTTAGAATCAGCCAATACCAGCATGCGACGTAGAAGGCTTACGTTCAACGAATGAACAGCAACAGGCTTACCAACAAGATCTTCTCTTTGGTTAAAAGCTACAAGACTGGAAGCTTATGCCTTAATGAAGTACAGAAGGACTTGGATTCGGCTGGGATTTCAGATATTGATATAGAAGATCGTTCCAAATTTAGTGCTATGGTACAGTCTTGGACCCCACCACCTAGAGTCCCTAGAAGTCGGAAGCCCATTTCACAGGAGAGAAAAGAGAAATTATCAGCAGGGCTCAAGAGATATTGGGAACAAGGAAGAGCATCGAGGAAGAACTAGTCATCAGTGCCCCTTAGTGGGTTTAAATCAATAATCATAATAATAATAATAATAATAATAATAATAATAATAATAATAATAATACGAGAATCGGAGAAGTCTTTCTCGTGAACAGTCAAGATTTTCTTCTGATGACGCAGAGCAAAGTTCTCTGTGAAACGTAAAGGATTTCACCTTATTTTCTTGATACGGCATAAGCCTAAAAGCCTATCTCAAGTCTTTTTGGACATATTTCTAAAATGCCTGACAACAGCCTCAACAAGAAAAATTTTAACCATTTCACAAACCCATCAAGAAAGGCAGCTCTTACGACAAATAGTTTGTTAACACCAGGAAGAATCTGCAAGAAATGAATATCATGGATCAAGACATGCCCAACAGAACCGCTTTCAGAAACAAGGTACACACATTTGAGGGAGTCCTAGAGCCAGAAACAGCGACCATGAAGGAACATCGGGCGGCTGAAAAAAAAAGAAACCTTAACCAAGAGAATAAAGGAATACCGGTGCCAAAGGAAACTGAAATCAAAAGGAGTTATGTACGTGGTCCATACTTGGCCAAAATCGATTATGAATGAATGAAATAATAATAATAATAATAATAATAATAATAATAATAATAATAATAATAATAATAATAATAATAATAATAATAATGTGTTTGCGTCCCACTAACTACTTTTGACGGTTTTTGCAGACTCCGAGGGGCCGGAATTTTGTCCCGCAGGAGTACTTTTACGTACCAGTAAATCTACCGACAAAAGTCTGAGGTGTTTGAGCACCTTCAAATACCACCGGACTGAGCCAGGATCGAACTTGCCAGAGCCTCAGCCATCTGAGCCATTCAGCCCGGCAAAGCTTTTATTCTCTTCCTTTCTGAACTAGTTAGCGTCCATATTTCATACAATACCATGTTATACACAGACATCTTCAAAAACATAGCTACGTTTGATTTGAACAAACTTCTCAAAATAATGGTCATCATTTTATGTCTTCCTTACGTCAGCCACCATTTGTTATTCTTCTATACAAATACCTCGTTTGAGACTTAATTTCCTAATCTTATATTTTATTCATCACTTTAGAAAGAAAAATAATTCCTGGAAGATTATCTCGGAAATTCAAGAGTGTGTTGCTGAAGTATTTAAGTTACTTCATCAAAAAACATGTGAATATTCAATGACGTTTAGGATTTACTGGACAAAACTAAATACCGGTACTTCACCACCATCAAAAAGGATAACAGAGATATGCCGCTAGAAAAGGGTAAAATCAAATGAATTCAGAAATGTAGGCACCTCGGCGACTGGATGAAACACAGCGTGTCGGAGAAAGCAGCCCTGGCACATCGACTGACAAGCGATGGATGTCACGCACTCTGAAGCTGAAACACTACACAACAGTCATCCGTCCGGAAACCTTGTGAACATTGGAAGGCTTCATTGAAAAACTGGAAATCAGAGAGGGGAGAATTCCCAGAACGATTGCCTAGCCGAGGTGGTAAAGGCATTCCCGGTTCACCCGGAAGAGCGTGTGTTCGATCCCCGTTAGGAAATAAAAAATTTAAGAAATAAGATTTTCACTCCTGGAGCGGCACACGACCCTGAGGTTTACTTGGCCTACACCAACAATGAGTAGCAAGTTAAATCCTGCGTGTATATGCGGCCCGGGTAGAGCTAACCACTCAGCCCAACTATAGTCCTAATATTAAAGAAGCGCTGTGGAAGGTCGCGCAGGGTGGTGTTTTACGACCTGCCTGGCAGAACAGTAGGGTGTAGAGGTATGGTTGCCATGGAAACGTGGGCTGACCTAATGCGGTCGCTATGGAGATTAACCTGCTGTCCACTTGGAATTGCCGGACTTTTCATTTCTCAGCTGTGGCATTACATTAACCCCTCCTGCATTAGCTGTCAGAACGCTTCTTTTAATATCAGGACAATCAAGGCTATGGAAAATCTGCTAGGACACATCAAATCTACGTTCGAAACACCAGGAGGAAAACACTACGTGATACTTGCAGACTACTCGAAGGCTTTCTATTTAGTGAACAGGGAGATCCTAGTCAAGAAGCTGGAGAAATTGACCGGAAGATCTAACGTGACAACGCTTATATCAAATATATTAGCGGAAAATTATGTACAAATGGATGATGGAATAGACGTATCAGAGTGAATACCACAGAAAATAGGCGTCCTACAAGGAGATCCACTGAGCCCAATGTTGTTTAACGCCTTCATATGCGATGTAGGGGTAAAGATAAAAAAGTACCAATGCGAAAGTGTATATATACGCAGATGGCATGGCGATTGCTTCAGAGAACGTCAATGAACTTCAAAGAGCTATGGACTTACTCTTGGAATGGGCAGAAGAAAATGAAATCTGCATAAACGAGGACAAAACAGAAATGATGATTTTCAGGAAGGGTGGTAAATTAGCGGACGCTGACCAAATTATATGTAGAGGATCGCGTCTAAGAAGAGTAAATCATTTCAAATATCTACGACTAACTCTGCAAACAAGTGGGCATTGCTTCCGAATACACATCAGATCCAGGATGGTTGCAGTAGAGACAGCTATGCAGCTGTTTAAGGCAAATGTAATACCGGTGCTGACATATGGTCTTCAACTCATAAGAGAGTATCTTACTTATAAACAACTGGAGTAACTGGAGAAAATCAAGGCTCGCTACCTCAAAAGGGTCCTGGGGGAATCAAAGACAACCCGATCTCGTTTGGTATATGAGCTAAGGAGGGAAACGTACCTGATAGAGTACCTTCGGAATGAGCTGATAATGCCAGTTAATGCGGCATACGAGAAGCTTCTACAAGATTTGAAAGCCAAGAAAATGGAAATTTGGGATTCCTTCTACACTACCGAGGTCATGATGGACAGAAGGTCGACTACCAGCTGCGCCACATCGCCACAAGAATGGCGGTCCATGGTTTCCATTTTAAGTTGTGCTCAGAGAAGAAATTCCATGACCCAAGTGATCAGTGTGTGTGCAAGCTTTCTGGTCAAATCTGCGGGCGATATCATATACAGGAATGCTCAATTAGTTAATTTGTGAATGGCTGATAGTGATCTCCGCCTGAACTAAGCAGGTGTGGATGTATATGTGTCATTGTATTCTTGTTTTGTAGCCATTGGCTGCACTAAAACATTATTATTAATATCAGGACAGTAAGTACCGAGGTTACAGATAGTGAAGTATTTGCCTTTCATACCTTTAATGGTCTTCATAGCCTGTACGAAGATTGATTTTCTTCACTTCAGTATCCTATGCCCCCCAGGCGATTTCAAGAGAACATTACGGACAGACTGCGAAATACAGGGTGAATCAGAACTGAATCGACAAAAAATCAGCGATGCTCTTCGTGTTAAGAAAGATCTTGCAATAGGATTGACGAGGGGAAATGTATATTTTGGATAAAATGAGGATACCTTGTTACATCTAGGCCAGGGCCTCTCAAACGCCCAAAATCTCACGCGTGCAGATCGAGGCGCAAGAGCTCCATGCACTGTGCATCGATGCCGCTCGGTATGGCTCGGATCAACGCTTCATCTCTGGGCTACTCGGCTAAGCTCGGCTCTACTCGGCTATACTCGGCTCAACTCAGCCCGGATTTGGAGCGCTACTGCGCAAGTGGGGCAGAGGGAGACAGGCGTGAGGAAAGAGAGAGTAAGCGCTATTGCTCCAAATCGAGGAGTGGGGGTCTGCACTCTGGTCAAACAAGCCAAGTCGTCTTTTGCACCGTGCACAGTGCATGCACCCTAAGAGGCCCTGATCTAGGCGGTGGGAAGGAAGTGGTGTGTATGGTGGAGACAGAGATAATGCTCCGCGCGTATGCACAAGTTTCCTCGTTTGACTCGCACAGGATTGTCTCTTACAGACAGTATCCACAGTTCGTTTATTAAACAACACACACTTGTCAGTCAAGCAATGTACCAGATCGTTTCTCCTCTCGTCTGTCGATCATGTAACGTTCTTTATTATTTAACATGCTCGAAGGTGCAACGCTCCCAGCCCATGATAGTATATTCCTTCACTTACATCGTTTTAAATGGAATGAAATACTGAACGAAGGAAACAATACGCTCAATGGTTTGATTACAGTAGATGTTCAATATGCCCCTTGGTCCTTCGATGCAGGACTCTGTTCAGGACGTGTGGTGTGTCGCGAACGGTCTGGAAATCTGCCTGTATTCTTCGTACAAGTTCATCTTCTCTTTCTGCAGGATCCACATAGTAGTCAATTTGTGCAGAAAAAACTGCCTACTGAGGCTGCGAAGCGACTATGTGAAACGAACAAGAAACTTATGCATTCGCAACCAGCATTACCTCTGTCACCCTCTTCCCACTTCCCCCTCCTCTCCCTTCTCTCCTCTGACGCACAGTAGCAGTCTAGAAGTAAAAAATAACCTCATTTTCTCCAAAAGAATAATTTTCTCCGTCAATCCGATTGCAACATCGTCCTTAACCCGTGATTTTTGTCGGTATACTTCTAAAACATCCTGTATATTGTCAGCACTGCCATCAGCTAAACCAGAACTCTCCGTGGACCGATTACAAAAGCCGAGTAAAAAGCTGAAATATTTGTTTAATCCTGCCATTAAAAATCCACCAGCACCCGCAGAGATCGAACTCACGATCCTTGGAATGGGACAATACCATTCAACCTCCACCAGTGCTTGGATAATCCGGTTGTTCTGCCCCATGAAACAACACAACTGCATGGGGGATAGATCAATGTCGAACGCGCCCTCCCGATTCAAAATCTTGGACACAATTCCTGTCAGCAGCTCGACGGGAGAATCCGTCACCGCGCTGTAGGGAACTGCTCCCTTCCTGTGGCATCTAAACGATTTCTAATTACAAAATGACGTCAGCAATTAGAGACAGACGCCATTAATTCTTATTGGTTCCCACTCACCCGCTCTGCCAATATCATTTGCTGTGTATTAATGACGCAAGGCATGCTCTTAATTCGTTCTAAATGTGTGAAGGGATTATTAACGAGAGGGGACGCAAAGTACAACCTCACATGATTTATAAATATTTCCGTGAAATATTTTCATAGCTGCAAATTCCGTTTCATCAGTGTTAGGATAGCACATCTGAAATGTTCGCAAGACCTTTCATAAATTCATTTCTGTTTAATTCTCAGTGGCGCCTTTATAATTAGTGTACTGTTAAAAACGTATCAAAAGTTAAATTTGTTTTCCAGAAATTTTTATACAAATAACTTACTACTTAAAAAAATGTCCCTAGCACCTTACTTCTGGTGCAATCCTAGGAACAAATATTTATCATACAGGATGTGTCTGGTAAACTTTTCCCCTCAAATATCTCAAAAAATCGTAAAAGATATCGAAAATATATTAAAGCATTCAGTAACGTTAATAACGAGATCATAAATCGAACTTACAGTATTTGTACTGTGTCAGTGTGCACTAAGATAATTGGATCGATTTTTGACATAAGTATATCGTATGTCTGCGAGTCATCTGAAAGTGTCCGACTCGTTAGCTGAACGGTCAGCGTACTGGCCTTCGGTTCAGAGGGTCCCGGGTTCGATTCCCGGCCGGGTCGGGGATTTTAACCTGAATTGGTTAATTCCAATGGCACGGGGGCTGGGTGTATGTGTTGTCTTCATCATCATTTCATCCTCATCACGACGCGTAGGTCGTCTACGTCTACGTCTGCACCTGGCGAGCCGAACCCGTCCTGGGATATCCCGGCACTAAAAGCCATACGACATTTCATTTCATCTGAAAGTAGCGCTATAACATCTGTTACGCGATGTGCCTAGCAACCGTACAGGCTGTGATGTGGCGTATTTGTGGATGGCCGTGACTGAGAGACATTCAGAAGGCTCCTTTGTCGTCTCATCATACTCTAGAGCAACGGTTCCCAACTTGCGGGGCGCGCCCCCCTGGGGAGGCGTTCGAGAATTTCAAGGGAAGTGTGGTGAACAATTAAAAACACACGCGGATTTGCTAAATAATACACATTTGTGACAAAGGAAAGAACTTACTTCAAAAAATTATCTTCGTCACCGCTAAATCGTAGAGGTAGAAAAAAAGTGTGTTTATGAATTGTGCAATGAAATGCGTAAAAACTTATAAAAAAACAAGATTTTTTATCATAAAGTGCAGTAAAAAGTATTGCATTTTTTTAATAATTTTTACACGAACTTTTCTATGTGAGCAAAATATGTAATAAAATAAAATAATGAAAACAAAAAAATCAACTGATAAATATGAATGTATGACAAAATTGCAGGCAAAAATGTTAAAATTTTAATTTCATTTTTCAAATTCTATTGTGCACTTTCCATCAACATATCTATCTGAATCTGATTTTTCTACGCTGGCTTACATCAACTCAAAATACCAAGCTCGGCATGTTGAAAGTTATGTGAGGTTTTCACTGTCACAGTTGGGACCAAACATTAAAAATCTGCAAAAGAAAAACAGAGCCAGCCTTCTCAATAATCATAATTTCTGTTCTTACAAAATCAATTCAAATGATGTATATTGAAATTTTAATTGCAGTTGAGTTAAAAATTCTCCGTAATATATTTACTGTCATTTGGTTTATTCTATTTTATTATTATATGTGTTATTCATAAATTTGTTTAAAAATTGATTGCGTTATAATTATTACTTAAAATATGTATTATTGTTGCTAGTTGTTTACGTCACACAGACACAGATAGGTCTTATAGCGACGATGGGATAGGAAAGGGCTAGGAGTGCAAAGGAAGCGGCCGTGGCCTTAATTAAGGTTCAGTCCCAGCATTTTCCTGATGTGTATGTATTATTAATCACTCATAATTAATAACAATAAAATCATTATAAAATATTTTTCTATATATTGACCATAACAGTAAAGCAAAACGTTTGCAAATCAATCATTCATTAGCGGGTGTGAAATAATTTACGGATTCAAAGGGGGCGCAGGCCCACAAATGTTGAGAACCACTCGTGGTAGTAATATAGGTCCGCCGGGCTGAGTGGCTCAGACGGTTGAGGCGCTGGCCTTCTGACCCCAACATGGCAGGTTCGATCCTGGCTCAGTCTGGTGGTATTTGAAAGTGTTCAAATACGCCAGCCTCGTGTCGGTAGATTTACTGGCACGTAAAAGAACTCCTGCGGGACTAAATTCCGGCACCTCGGCGTCTCCGAAAACCGTAAAAGAGCAGTTAGTGGTACGTAAAGCAAATAACATTATTATTATTATTATTATTATTATTATTATTATTATTATTATTATTATTATTATTATTATTATTATTGTAACAAAGGTCCTGAGTATGTTTCTCGCTTTCAATGCGTTGAATCCTACACGTGTCGACTCCAAATTCTATACAGATGTCTGTAGAAAAAGATTCGTTAGATGCAAATACATTGTTATCAATTAGAGTTTCATTCACTGAAAGACATATTTTTATTATTAAATTTTCCCGAAAGAAAATTTGACACCAGTTTTCTTTTCTTTTCCTTTCCTTTTCAACGCTCTAATTGTTAATGAAAGTCAAGTATTCACCTGAGCTAAGGATTTAACTTAACTGTATTAAAATATAAACCAATTCATGTAAAAGAAGAAACTATTTTAAAATAAATATACCGATTAGGACATCGCGACAGAATGTAATGGCACCATAATGTTCACCTCTATATCCAGGCTCTTTGTTGCGGGCTGTTCGAACAGGAAATAAGGTGGCGGAGGGCTCATTAAGGGACGAGAAATTGCTTGCATTTGGGACAGGAAATTGTGAGATTGCGCTGTATCATCAATCAGAAAAAATGGTTTCCTCTGGCAACCAAGTTGGTCGTCAATCGTAGATGTGACGAATCTCCCATTGGCAAGAGGATACGATGAAGACTATTGTAACTTTCTTCAGGCTACCGGACCGGAATCAAAACTTCAGACGATTTTTCTTTTAACACTGGAAGAACACTGTTTAAGCATTAGAACATTATGAAATACTTACACGTCGTTTAGGTGGTCAGGTTCTAAATAATCTGCGTGTCAACAGTCATCCGAATTAAAATAAATAAATAAATAAATACGCCAACTGGATTAAAGCCACTCATATATATTTATTTAACAAAGCCGAGCTTTCCACCAAATTATATTGGCCTTCATCAGGGCATGTGTAGTTCTGCCTCCGACAGTGAGCAAAGAAATTCTTCGAAGGAACGTAGAAGTCACGACCGTACTAATCCACGACCCCCAACTAACTGGACTATGGGATCGTCCCGCTGTGCCATGGTGGTGTTATGCGTGTATTACTGTAGTACAGCTCTCCGGGTATTTGATAACTTGAAGGCGTCTTGCATGCTGATGTTATTTCGTCGCAGCTCATCTCTATGGTTTCCCTTACAAGTCGAGCATAGAAGTCGTTTACATTTTAAATATTGGATACTTAAACAAAAGTAAAGGAATGCAGTGTAATAAAATCAGGGGATACAGAAAATACAATAATTAGGTTAGAAAATGAAGTCTCAAAGGACGTAATTTAATATTGTTAATCAGGTATTATTATCATTATTATTATCAACAAATACATCGCAATTGATAAATATCCCGGTGACAGTAGTATGATAATAAAGTTAAGGCTACTACAAGAGTACAACAACCAATTCCATGGAAAGAAAATACTACAAGAAATGCTACTAGTTTAACATTCTAAATCCAGCGTCATCATATACAAATTCACACATACCTTGAAGGTGGCGAGCACCATCTTGGAGTAAATTACTCCGGAAGTAACGTCGGAGAGTTGAAGTACAATGTACTCTTTAAGTTACTACTATAGAAGTAGCGTTCGTTACTTGCGGAGTGTAAAGAAATCTAAGTAGATAACGTTATGTGTGATAGGAAACGGGGGAAGTAACGTAAGCGAAAAAGATAAATATTTGTTAGTAGAGATAATGACGATTTATGCAAAGGATATAGAATGAAAGAAACACAACTTAAAGATGCTGGATAAGAAAAGAAATTCATGGAAATCTGTGACAGAATAATTCAATGCTTCCAGTGATAAAAAACGCAGTGAAGAGAAAATTCACATTCTGAGGAAGAACTTAAAAGCGAAGGCTTACTTTTAAAAAGCAGAAAGTCATGGATACGCGGGAAATATTAAAACTGATGGTGGTTTCTTCATACAGATCGCCTACATCAACAGCAAAATTGTATCCCATTCCCAGGACTTTCCTTCCCTATCGTCGCCATAAGACCTGACTGTGTCGGTGCGACGTTAAGCAAATGAAAAGAAAAAGAAAAATACCTCTTCCAATTTCTGAAAAGTTCACCTTTGTCACCGGGAGGGCAAAAAAATGGGAATATGCTTCCAGTCACAGTCAATTGAAACAATTCAATAAGTTGTACAGATTTAAAAAAGAAGTGCGCAGGTACCTATTTTTCCTCCTAAGATTGGTTTATTTTGAATATACTTTTTTTCATGTAATATAATGAAATTATGATGTAAATCAATATTTGTAAAACATTCCTTGGTATTTATATTTTATCTGTTAACAGAAACTGAAATCTGCCAAGCTGTGATTGTAAAGGGCAGTCCCTGCTTGAGCCACTTGGACATTCTATAACCAATAAATAAATAAATAAATAAATAAATAAATAAATAAATAAATAAATAAATAAATAAATAAATAAATTGCACAAACGATGTGTGGGAATCTGCTAACGTGAAGAATTTGCTTTTATTTTCTGAACAATCATCATTTGAAGGTGTACGGTACGTCCCTCTTTACCTCACTAGTGCTTTAACCACGTGATGAAAGATACTGCTAGCAGTAAACTTTAATTAGATCACCGGCAACTAATTGAAATGTTCCGCTACGAAACACTCATAGGGCGCACAGCAACTATAATTTGGGAGATACAACAAAACGAAGACAGGATTTCGGCTGTAAGTGATCTCCAAGTAGATTGAGAAGGAAGAAAAAGGATTCCTTCCTAAGACCGAACATTCCTTAAACTCTCTCCGTGTGCACATCATACGGCTCTGCCCTTTCACGCACTATTACATTTCCTGTCGTAATCCATAAAGAAGTTTATAGACGAGTCGTATAGACGCGATAATATCCATAGTCAAGAAGTGTGAACCTAGCTTACTCCATGCACGAAGTGAGAGTAAATTCTTACATATATTCGCGCGTTATTTACTTCTTTAGTAATATACTACAAGATGGTGTTCTTCAACATTTTACTCTTGTAGTAATTTAGTCCAGGACTAAAATACTTCTGAAGTAATTTACTCTCGTATGGAAGGAGTATTTTACTACCGAATTAGAATTTACTCTTGGTTGGTGCACGCCACCCTAAGTATTTCAAAATTTTACGCTATGACTTACACTAGACTGAGTGGTCCAGTTAATAACTGTTATGTCAGCATGTAAATACAGCCCATTCATGTTGTTTCACACGTACCTTAAATAATTCAGATGCTTTAATATTACAGTTTACAGTGGATTGATCGTAGCATTAATACTGTATGTGACACCATCACATAGCAATTAACACACAATTTAGAGAATGTTCGAATCTGTTCTTGAAGTATCTTACATTTTTGAAAAAAGGCTGTAAGACACCTGCAGGTAATGCATTCCAATCACCAATTCTCCGATTAACAAACAAATATTTACCATGGTTATTTTTCTGCGATCTACTTTTGACTTTATGCGAATGATCTGTCCTACTTATGTAACAGGGCTTTCTACTCGACTGTCCAACCTTCCCCAAGCTGGCTTATTTGTGTATGCATTATACATGTCACACTACTTCTAGGATTGAAATCGTTAAACATGAATTTTTCAGCCTTTCGCTGTACCATCTCAAGTTCTTGAATGAATCCTGTTTAGTATAGAGCCCATATTCCAAGACTGGCCTAATGATTGATATATAGCCCTGCGCCTTCGCCTGGGAACTTCTGCCCTCTAGCACCCCCAATACGAACTGTAAGGACTTGTTCGCTTTAGTAACTACATTTCCTAAGTGGGTGTCCCATTTTAGATCACTCCTTAAATAATTCAAATGCCTTAATGCTATAATTTACAGTAGGTTGAGTGTTGCATGGGTCCGGGAATGCGTCATCACCGGGCGAGTTGGCGTAGAGGCGCGGCTGAGAGATAGTAGGTTCGAATCCCACTATAGGCAGCCCTGAAGATGGTTTCCCATTTTCACACCAGGCAAATGCTGGGGCTGTACATTAATTAAGGCCACGGCCGCTTCCTTCCAACTCCTATGCCTTTCCTATCCCATCGTCGCCATAAGACCTATCTGTGTCGGTACGACGTAAAGCCCCTAGCAAAAAAAACATGGCATCATCACATCGAAGTTGATATACAATTTACAGAATGTTTATGACGCTAATATCGGATAGACCCCCAGCATAAAAGTATACCCATGTTAAAATAGGCACACAGAGTTGTGGCATCATCACATCGAAGTTGATATACAATTTACAGAATGTTTATGACGCTAATATCGGATAGACCCCCAGCATAAAAGTATACCCATGTTAAAATAGGCACACAGAGTTGTTAGCTGCAAGAGAAGACTTAATCCAACGTTCCAAGTACAAACAAGAGTTTCCCCGCTCTCCCAGGATGCTAGTACAGACGAGGGAGAGAGTGACAAAGTTTGTGCTCTAGACTGCTATCTGCTTTACCAGGGAAGTTGGTTACCTGCTGAGTTATCCCTTGAGACCAGATAGTGAGTATGTGAGGCAAGTTCATGTCATGCAAGTCCCTCAAGTTGACAGAGGAGAGGACATAAGATCTAGGTTCAGTGCTTCCTCAGTGCCAACGTAGAACAATGGTAATGAAATGTAGACAAAGGCAGTCGCATTGGTGGTATAATCAGGTTCGTAAACACAACTATAAACCACTGTTCTGTTGGTGGTGGTGATTATTATTTTAAGAGGAAGTACAACTGGGCAACCATCCGCTTTTGACTCTGTCAGAAGGGAGAAAGAATAAGTTCCGATCCTTGTAACAATTAAGATATCTTTGAAATAAAGGTAAGGGCTATAAAGGACGTGAAAAAATAAACACACCCTAGTCCTCACAATCCTACTACTTGCGGGTAAGGAAGAGAGCAAGAGTTGACGAAGGGAGGTGGACAGTGAGGGGACAGTCACAAGTAGATCCCGGATGTTTAATGCTAATAGGTTTATATGGAAACTTACTGAAGCGAGTAAAACTGCACAACAGCTCTGCAATGAAGTTTGCATAAACATTAGGAGCCCGGCCCGTTAGAACCCCTTCTAGTTATGTTACTCCCTCAACTTTTACCCGCGAGGGGTCGCGTCAAAAGAGTTCCGTGATGGGTCGCGCACGGTCAATTTGACCGGGCCTACAAAATACCAGTTTTTGTTGCGAAATGCATTGCATTATTAAGGAAAAACGTGCCCTTGAAACTCAATACGAGTTCTCTTGCAACACATTGCATTATTAATGAAAAATATAGCCACAAAACTAAATACCAATTTTCTTTGAAAATGCATTGTATTTTAAGTAAAAACATATTCATGAAACAAAATATACAGGAAAATACGTTGTATTATTAAAGAAGAGCATATTTAAGAAACAAAATACCCGTTTTATAGCAAAACACATCGTATTATTGAATAAAAACATATCCATGAAACTAAATACTAGTTCTTTTGTAGCAAAACAAATTGTATCATAGAATAAGTATATATCCACGATACTCACAAAACACTTCTGTACCAACAAAAAAGACCGCAGACGACGAACGCCTAGAGTCGCGCACAGTGGAAACGACTAGGCTTACAAACAAAGCTTTCCACTAACTGACTGGAGATGGAAGAGGGAACAGCGAACATAACACGTGTAGTGGATGAGTGCATTGAAAGTTACAGAAATGGAAGAAGCTTTACACCGTGAAAATATTTCGGAAGAATAAAAGTATATGCGCCCATATCAAAAGACCGTGACGCGAAGAGGAGGATAGGCAACACTTCGTACAAACAAATTAGTTTGCATCTAACATATTACTCTACTTATCAACCACCAGATGGACGCTGTTGTAGTGGCGGGACATTCGATTCATTTTACTGAATCGATTCATTTGATTCCGTTCACGTTACTGAATCGATACAGTGATCCGATTCACGGCACATTAGTCACCGCTCCTACTGCATCTGTGTAGTATGTGCTGGTAAGGCAGCAGCAACAGCATTCAGTGCTCGTAGCTGCCATCTGGTCTTCATACTATGAACTCCTTTCTTAGAAAAAATGCTAGTTACTCTAATACATCGAAGGTTTCCGGCGACGCAGAGTAGAAAAGGTCTAGGATTAGGAAGGTAGCAGCCATGGCATGAAATAAGGTACAGTCCCAGCATTTCCTGGTGAGAAAATGGGGAAACTACGGAAAACCATCTTAATGGCTGCCGACGGTGGGATTCAAACCCACCATCCCCCGAATGCAAGTGCATACATACGCGATACTAACCGCACGACAACTCGCTCAGTCATTTTTGAAAATATGTATTTTTCTATCAGCTGAGGATTTTTTTAAATCGTCATATTTTGTATAGGCTGCCCGACATGTACAGTAGCCCGCTGGTTTTCTGATTCAACATACTGTTGGTTAAGTAATTGCGTCTGTTCGTATATGATTGAAGTCTTCTGCAACGATGTGACATATGAACTGAGAGAATGTTAGGAAGGAAGAAAAGATCAACTAAGAATCAGTGGATAACTCAGGAGATACTAGACCTGATTGATGAACGACGAAAATACAAGAATGCTAGAAATGAAGAGGGCAGAAAAGAATACAGGCGATTAAAGAATCAAGTGGATAGAAAGTGCAAGGTAGGTAAGGAAGAATGGCTGAAGGAGAAATGCAAGTATGTCGAAGGCTGTATGGTCCTGGGAAAGGTAGATGCTGCATACAGGAAAATCAAGGAAAGCTTCGGAGAAAGGAAATGTAGGTGTATGAATATTAAGAGCTCAGATGGAAAGCCACTTCTAGGGAAAGAAGACAAAGCAGAAAGATGGCAGGAGCATATCCAAAAGTTGTATGAAGGTAAAGATGTAGATAATTTGGTTCTGGAACATGAAGAGGCTGTTAATGCTGATGAAATGGGAGACCCAATTTTGAGGTCAGAGTTTGACAGAGCTGTGAGTGACCTCAATAGGAACAAGGCACTTGGAATTGATGACATTCCCTCTGAATTACTGGCTGCCTTAGGAGAAACCAGCATGGCAAGGTTATTTCATTTACAGTAGTGTGCAAGATTTATGAGACAGGAGAAGTCCCA
This sequence comes from Anabrus simplex, assembly GCF_040414725.1. Classification (NCBI taxonomy): domain Eukaryota; kingdom Metazoa; phylum Arthropoda; class Insecta; order Orthoptera; family Tettigoniidae; genus Anabrus; species Anabrus simplex. Next base: position 210,273,060 of record NC_090279.1, on the reverse strand, counting down.
TCCGATTTTCGGAAGAATGTTGTTATACCTATTCCCAAGCAAGCCGGTGCTGATAGGTGTGAAAATTACCGCACCATTAGTTTAGTATCTCATGCCTGCAAAATTTTAACACGTATTATTTACAGAAGAATGAAAAAACAAGTTGAAGCTGAGTTGGGAGAAGATCAGTTTGGCTTCAGAAGAAATGTAGGAACACGTGAAGCAATCCTGACATTACGTCTGATCTTAGAGGATCGAATCAAGAAGGACAAGCCCACGTATATGGCTTTCGTAGATCTAGAAAAGGCATTCGATAATGTTGATTGGACCAAGCTATTTATGATTTTGAAGATGATAGGGATCATATACCGAGAACAAAGAATTATCTACAATCTGTATAAAAATCAGTCTGCAGTGATAAGAATCGAGGGCTTTGAAAAAGAAGCAGCAATCCAGAAAGAAGTGAGGCAAGGCTGCAGTTTGTCCCCTCTCCTTTTCAATGTTTACATAGAACAGGCAGTAAAGGAATTCAAAGAGAAATTTGGAAAGGGAATCACAGTCCAAGGAGAGGAAATCAAAACCTTGAGATTTGCCGATGATATTGTTATTTTATCTGAGACCGCAGAAGATCTCGAGAAGTTGCTGAATGGTATGGATGAAGTCTTGGGTAAGGAGTACGAGATGAAAATAAATAAGTTCAAAACAAAAGTAATGGAGTGCAGTCGAACGAAGGCAGGTGATGCAGGAAATATTAGATTAGGAAATGTAGTCTTAAAGGAAGTAGATGAATATTGTTACTTCGGTAGTAAAATAACTAATGATGGCAGAAGTAAGGAGAACATAAAATTCAGACTAGCACAAGCAAGGAAGAGCTTTCTTAAGAAAAGAAATTTGCTCACTTCAAACATTGATATCGGAATTAGAAAGATGTTTTTGAAGACTTTCGTGTGGACCGTGGCATTGTATGGAAGTGAAACATGGACGATAACTAGCTCGGAAAGAAAGAGAATAGAAGCTTTTGAAATGTGGTGTTACAGAAGAATGCTGAAGGTGAGATGGATAGATCGAATCACGAATGAAGAGATACTGAATCGAATTGGTGAGAGGAGATCGATTTGGCTAAATTTGACGAGAAGAAGAGATAGAATGATAGGACACATCTTAAGACACCCAGGACTTGTTCAGTTGGTTTTTGAAGGAAGTGTAGGTGGTAAGAACGGTAGGGGTAGACCAAGGTATGAATATGACAAGCAGATTAGAGCAGATGTAGGATGCAATAGTTACGTAGAAATGAAAAGGTTAGCACAGGATAGGGTGGCATGGAGACTGCATCAAACCAGTCTATGGACTGATGACTCAAACAACAACACAACTGAGCCGTTCTTCCCAATATAAAACAGTGGTCATGAGCATGACTCATAGTCATACGGCAGGCTAGAGTCGAGTTTAATTGTCAAATGTCAACTAAGTTATAATACTAAGATTCATTAAACTAATAAATTGTATAACCTAATAGCCTACCTACTTACTAGCTACTTCAGAATTATTTTTGACTACCTTTTTAACACTGCAAATAAATCCATCTACCGAGCTCGATAGCTGCAGTCGCTTAAGTGCGGCTTGTATCCAGTATTCGGGAGATAGTAGGTTCGAACCCCACTGTTGGCAGCCCTGAAAATTGTTTTCCGTGGTTTCCCATTTTCACACTAGGCAAATTCTGGGGCTGTACCTTAATTAAGGCCACGGCCGCTTCCTTCCCACTCCTAGCCCTTCCCTGTCCCATCGTCGCCATAAGACCCCTATCTGTGTCGGTGCGACGTAAAGCAACTAGCAAAAAAATAAATCCATCTATTATTTAAACCTCCTTGTAAGAAGAGGACAGTGAATGCAAATGGGTATTATTTTGAAATGAGCTGAGCTCGAGAGTCCATTATAGCATACGATTCTTTCAATGTACCCTGGTTCACTGTGTGTCTCGCTGCAGCGGAAGCTCGGCTCTCCGCCATTGTCCAGTGAGCCGATAAAGAGCCGTGTGTATCTTGTGTCTCACTGAGCCGTGCTCGTTCACGATTCTTGCGGTGTGCCATGACTCACTGTACGTCTCGCTGCAGCGGAAGCTCGGCTCTCCGCCAGTGTCCAGTGAGCCGATAAAGAGCCGTCTGTATCTTGTGGTCTCACTGAGCCGCGCTCGTTCACGATTCTTGCGGTGTGTCATGGCTCACTGTATGTCTCGCTGCAGCGGAAGTTCGGCTCTCCGCCAGTGTCCAGTGAACCGACAAAGAGCCGTGTGTACCTTGTGTCTCACTGAGCCGCGTTCGTTCACAATTCTTTCGATGTGCCATGATTCACTGTCTCGCTGCAGCGGAAGCTCGGCTCCCCGTCAACGTCCAGTGAGTGCGCCACTCAGCACTGTCCACTGGGAGTAAGCTGAATCGTGTGCCGTGAGCTCGCCGTTCCTGTGAATCGATTCACTCGGACACTTGAATGAATCGATACACTGCTTCGAATCATGCATTCAGTACCCAACACTGCGCTGTTGACCTCGCATGCTGCAAAAGAGCGAGGTTGCTCTTCGCTGATTTAGTGTGTTCTCTGCAGATGAGGATGACTGTAATTAGATACATCAAACAATAGCTGAATGGTTAGCATCCTGGCCTTTGACCCAGCGGTTTTCGGGTTCGATTCCCTGCCGGATCAGGAATTTTCACCTTTATTCGTTAATTCCAATGGATCGAGGACTGGGTGTGTATACCGTCTTCTGCATTACATATTGTGGTGCCACCTGTTTGAAGCTTGCACGCTGACGAGGCTGTGACATCAGCCGCCTGCGGTGTATACAGGCGAGCAGGTGGAAGAGACAGGCAGGCTGTTACCAGATTCCCAACGACTAGTCTACGCAGTAAGTCGGGCAGGGAGGTCACTCGTCTTGAAAAGGTGCACCGAACTGGTGAACTACCGCTAGCCGTGAGGTTTCACTCAGGATAAGCTCTCTAGCCTCATCCGATCTGCTCTGCATGGCTCTATCACTTGATGCATTTTCTTTACTGACATCAGTCATATTCAGATTGCAAACTTATATAGCCTTCTGCTAGAACTGTTCTCATGATCAACCTAGCCAGTCTTTTATAGGGCTGTTGATTTGCATTGTGTTCTGGAAACGATAAACTTATTGTACATACAAAGTTAGATTTGTATATATGTATCAGTTTTTTCAAGACAAGCTCACGCTTATTCATATTACGTATTTAATGTACATTCAGAAAAAGAAGCAAGTTAGAGAAACTTTTATTTTGTACAGAGTAAAATAAGCTTGAACAGTAAACATTTTGTGTTGTACAAATCTGCTTCTTTGTATAGAACATTACAATTCATCAGAAACACACAGGTCGCAGGCTTTAGCGCAGTCCGCATTCCTTAAATAAAACATATATATATATATAAATACAGTGCGATGTATTTAGGAGTGGACAACAGTAAACTACACTACGAAACTACACTTAAAAATGCTACTAAATTATTTGAGGGTTTGTATTTTTTTACTTAATGACCTCTATTCACAAGTTCTTAAAGGAATGAAACAATCATTAATATCTCCGTATTTATTACTCCCACGGTTAGAAAAGGCATGTAACATTAAAAGATTGTACTTTTATTAGGTGCGTCTAATGTTAACGGAGAAATTGGTCATCTGTTTTATTTTCTATAATATTTCTGCATCATTACAAGGGTCACGTGAAACGATGTTCGTCATAATGCGTGTGAAGTCATAGTTTAACGGGCCAGCCATTCTGCGTAAAGCGTTTGAAGCTACAGTTGTGTTGTAGAGAGTGTAAAGCGTGTGAACCTGCTGCGCGCTGTATTAGTTTTATTCAACCATTTTCACTATCATCGTCATCGTATTATATTATATGTTCCGTGTTCCTATGTTAATAATAAGAATAATAATAATAATAATGGCGTATGGACTCCGCAGACGCCTGGTGCAAATATTTTATCGAATTGACTGCAGGCGATCTGCGTGTCAGTCACAATGGGGCGCTACCTAAAATGAATTCTAATGAATTAATGAATGAATACGAAACAATCAACCAGCCCCCGTGCCAATGGAATTAACGTTAAAATCCCCGAGAGGTCTGGTTTCGAACACGCGACCACTTGAACCAAAGCCCAGCATGCTTTCCATAATGTGCAGGTGTAGGATTCAAATATGCTGTGCTTATAATGCACGTTCCATTTCATGGCATCAGCCACCTTAATACTTTCTCATAAAGATAAAGAATGAATGCTGTAGAAAGGTTGATGAAAGTACACGCTAATCTTTTTGACAAAGTGCATAACATTTTCAAGTAACTGTGAATTATAAGGCAATATTTACACACTCGCTGAGCTGTCGCCAGCTGAGGATTAGGCTCCCACAAGATGAAGACTCTCTACTACCTGCTGGTCCTCGGCACAGTGAACTTTAACCTCCACACCGGAGGCTTTACAGAAATTACCATTGTTTATCTCGTGGACTTTAGACATTTGGACAAGCGTAAGCCGGCCGCGCGAGGAACTGCAAATAGAGCGGGGCACCAAGTCTCTTACAGCAAACACAGCAGCAAGCCCAGTATTTGAAAAACACCAGTAGTCCTTCTTCGAGCATTTCACTCCTCATTCTTTAGTTAGTTCAGGTCTTACATTTATACAGCGTGTTTGGGAGGTAATATTATAATTTTTCTACTTATTATTGAGTACTTGCGGCGTCAAAATAATATCATATTTCAAAAATATAAGAAATGAAGTTAGAAATTCGATGTTTGTAGCTTAGGTAGTATTTAACGATCAAAGACTTACGGTTTTGCTGACATACATTACAATATTCTCCAGTATGGAAACGTTGTTCCTAGAAAGTGTTCATATAACTTACACATGCAGAATACATCCTGAAACCATAGTTAAATTTCCTTTTTTTTTTTTTTTTGCACATTACTCATGTTTAGTGCCTGAAGAATGGTGTGGCGGGTGGTAGAAGCCAAGGGGCAGACGAAATTATTACCTACCTCACAAACATAGCACTCTACTTCAACCTCCATGGGACAAACGATTTGCTCAATTACATATACGCAGTAGTCATTCAGTTCGTGGACTGGCCGCCTCGTGTCACTGTGGTGTACTGTAGCGGAGAGTTGGCATCACAGTATTTTATCGTGACTGTTCTTCGCTAGTCCCAGCAAGATGCAGTTACGTGTATACAGTATAAGCAGAACTACTCTCTGTTGTCACGGGTAGTTGAATGTCACTGGGGGAACTTGGGAATGTCGTAGTTAGAGCAACTGGCAAATTCAGACTTCTGCCAAAAATTAGGCAAATAATCTAGCGAAACTTTTGAGATGATCAGGTCAAAATCGCCCGGATTACCACGACGGGAAAACGACGCGAAAAGGCAGGTGAAAATACTATGTGATCCTTGAACTATTAGCGCCAGTCCACGAACATATTGACTGTAGTACGTACATATATGTACACTGTGTTGCCTACACTGTTAGCGCCAGTCCACGAACTTATTGACTATAGTACATACATAGGTGTACACGATGTTGCCTACACTGTAGGTGGCAGTCCATGAACTTACTTATTGTGGAACGTACATAGGTGTACACTGTGTTGCCTACACTGTAGGCGCCAGTTCATGAACTTGTTGACTGTAGAACATGCTTAGGTGTAAACTGTGTTGCCTACACAGTAGGCGCCAATCCATGAAGTTATTGACTATAGTACACACATGGGTATACAGTGTGTTGCCTACACTGTAGGCGCCAGTCCATGAATTCATTTATTGTAGTACGTATATAGGTGTACAGTGTGTTGCCTACACAGTAGGCGCCAGTCCATGAATTCATTTATTGTAGTACGTATATAGGTGTACAGTGCGTTGCCTACACTGTAGGCGCCATTCCAGCAACTTATTGACTGCTGTACGTGCATAGGTGTACATAGTGATGCCTACATTGTAGGCGCCAGTCCAAGACGTTATTGACTCTACTACACGAGTGCACGCCGTGTTGTCTACACTGTAGACGCCAGTCCAAGACGTTATTGACTGTACTACATGAGTGCACGCCGTGTTGTCTACACTGTAGGCGCCAATTTACGAGCACACTGGTAATATAAACTAAACGTAGTTTAATGGCCGGATACTCTTCCTGTCTCCAACCCTATATGGGACGATATATTCGCTGTTGTATTAAGACGAACAGCAACAGTCAGTCCACGAGTGAGAGGAATAAAAAAGGCGCGAATAAAAACCCCGGCCCCGTCGGGAATCGAAACTGTAGCCTCTAAAGCAAAGGTCCCAAAGCCACCATTGAGCGAAGGAACCGGACTTCTAATTTGAAATACACGATTTAAAAGAAGGGTCAGTTCTTAGTTTGAAATCTCCCATCATCGCTCGTTTTATCTACCCAGGCCTAGCGTTCGGTTTTGTAACCAGGTGTATCCTTTTCTTTAGAGTGTTTATGTAAAGGTCTGTGTCTCAAAAATAAAATAACCATCACAAACTTCCAATCTTATAATGGATTAAGTGAGTAACATCCATGATCTTGCAATGAGCAAAGTGTAGCTTCTACCATCGACAAGAGATCTCCTACAAAGTGGCCTCGAGAACAAAGAAAAGGATGAGTTGCGCCCAAGTTAAAGATAACATCTCACGGAAGCCAACAAAAAAATGGAGTGGGAAACAATAAATGAAATAAAGCCCGTGACTGTCCCATCGGGAAGCAGCTCTTAATAAGGTTACGGCTGACATTCTCTCTCAGGCGTCAAGTCTGGTAAGCTGCAAGACCAGCCCTTTGTTCTGGAAGGAGAGGTAGTCATACTAGGACTGTTAAAAACGTTCTCAGGCTAGCTCTGAAGTGCACCAACAAATGGCAGCACAGAATAGCGGGTAACAACTACAGTGAGCTTCAACCTTGATAAGGCAAAGTGCCAGAAGTATTGCCTATGTACAAAGGGGAGAAGCCACAACACTTAAGGGGAATCATGATTGAAATAATTTACCACTTACCGCAGCGAAATTTAAAACACAAGCATGTATCAATAAGATACAGCACCACACAGAATTTGGAGTGGATTCAGTTAATTTGTTGCAAAGTAATTTATTAAAAAAATTATATGTTGCATGGAAAATGATCCTTGTTGCACACTTTTAATTATTTTGGAATATAATTTGCTACACTTGTCAAAAATACTCATATACTTCATATTACAGTTAGGTATAAACTACTGGATATATACGTTCTTCATATTTTCATTATTCATCGAATAGGCAAAAATCGACTTCGGTGCTATTTTAGGAGCAAAAGTATGAAGGTAATCTTCACTGATAATAACATGCAAGAAGTATATTTAATTCCTGTACAAATTGAAACATTATCCGAAAATGTTAGGTGAATATGATAAGAATTATGTCACAAGGAACATTTTGTAAGTACATGGCAAAGTGCTGAAAATTTTTAAGCTTCGAAACTGCAGTTGAAAGTTTTATGAAACATGCTTGCATTAAAACTGCTCTGGACTGTATGTTACGCCCTCAGACTTCTGTCTCCTCTTACGCACAGAGTAGGCCATCTACAATGTAAATATTTTCACAGCGGGATTATTGATATGGTAGTCCGAAAGAACGTTGAAGCCAATATTATGACAGCGTGAGAGAAAAGGGTGTGGGCTTTGTTCCTTATACACTGTGCTGCTACCCCTTAAGTCCAGCATTCAGACTTTTCAAAATGACTTTAGGACAAAAGTGATAACGGGATTTCAAAGAGGATGAATTGGGAGATTTTTAAAGTTTAAATTTAAAATTCTATTTTTTTTAATGAAAATCGCAGCATTTCAGTCTAAAGACATCTCATTTTTATGCAGTAATAGATTAGAATGCAAACTAATTGGGTTTATAGGAAGTGTCGTGCAACCCATTCTTCCAGAATGTAGCAAGTGTAGCATAAATTGTAGGAGTTCTATAGGCCGTACCCGTAATGTGTACGCAAATCTCATAGCATAACCATTGTGCAGGGCAGTGTACACTTGTAATTTGTAGGAAGTCTCTATAACCGGTTCTTCCGTAATGTAGCAAGTGTAGCATAAATTCTAGGATTTCCAAAGGCCGTACCCCTAATGTGTATGCAAACCTCACAGCATAACTGTTGTGCAGGGTAGTGAACACTTGTAATTTGTAGGAAGTGTTGTGCAACCAGTTCTTCCATAATGTAGCAAGTGTAGCATAAATTCTAGGAGTTCTACAGGCCGTACCCCTAGTGTGTATGCAAATCGCATAGCATAATCGTTGTGCAGGGTAGTGTACACTTGTTACTCGCTTAAGTAAGTTTGCATTATAAGGTATCAGTGCCTAAAATCCGGACACGGGTTCTAAGAAGATTTAAGTTCAGATTACACAATGCTTTCTTCGCCGATTTCATTTTGAACAATTAGCAGAAGAAAAATATTGTTAAAAAATGAACATACTATTTTCTGAAATATTGTTGACGTAGGCCTCTTCTTTTCAAAACCTCTACAATTAATACGGTCTCTGTTTTTAAACTTTCAAACTTATGTCCTGACGCACTGGTGTTCCGTACCTGCACCTATCTCCGAATAGATAGGTGGTGTACGTCAACGCGATCCTCATTCGGTCCTCTTGGGTGTGTATTTCAGTGTAAGGTTATGTATCAGTTCGAATGTAATTATTTGTTAGTTTTAGACATGTATGTGTTGTAGTGTGTTTGTGGTGTGTTTTCAGTATTGCGTATGTTGCCAGGGGACACGGTATTTTGTTTGTGAAGAGGCTGACTCAGTAATCTAGTGTTACACCAGGTACTGACCACACATGATATTGCTTTAGAAATTACAACTGGCTGCAATTGTTGGATTGGCGCTACTTATCAGGCGTATGCGTTAATAAGTTATTGTGTGTGGAATTTGTTTAAAAATCATTGGTTTAGCAGCTATTGGTGTTCTACCTCGGTTGTACCCGAGGTTTCAGTGCTTGGGTGTTTTACAAATAAGGATGTTGAGGAAGTGAGAATTTGAGTTTGTCTTACTAGACTCGGTGGGTGGTATATTGGTTGGAGGGGATCTGATTAGAAGTTGTGACACTTTCACGGAGGTCCACCGAGAGTTCGAATGCAGAAACAGAGGAGGGAATGGCGCACGAGGTAAAAAGATAGAAGACATTAGAGTTCATTGCTTCTGTTCATACCTACAGTAGCGTTCTGTCTTGAACAAATGATAATTTTTAATAATAATAATAATAATATGATTTGCTTTACGTCCCACTAATTACTTTGACTGTTTTCGGACATGCCAAGGTGCCGGAATTTAGTCCGCCAGGAGTTGTTTTACGTGCCAGTAAATCTACCAACATGAGGCTGACGTATTTGAGCACCGGACTGAAGCAGGATCGAACCTGTCAAGTTGCGGTCAGAAGGCCAGCACCTCAACCACTCAGGCCGGCAGATAATTGTTCTGCAGCTATGGAGACCACCAAGGAGAAGGTTGTGTTGATTTACAAATGACATCAATACATTGTGAACTATACCAATGAAGTTCAGCTGACTTATTGGCGGTGCAGAGATTTCTTGGAAAGTAAATGTAAAGGAAGAAGAATAAGAAAACGTAGCATACTTTTAGGCGAGGCAAGTAACGTTTGCATTCCGGATGAAGCGGCCGATAAAGTGAGATAAAGTGTAGTAAATGCAATTTTTTTATGAAGAAAGGAATATCTTGCGAGGGTAACAGAGAATATTATTTGAACAATTGACTCCAAAGAGGCAGGCCAGTCCTTCAATGGGGGCTATGAAGAGTACCGTACGTGTGTGTTAATGCGGGAGTATATGAACATCAAGGCGATGTACAAGTGTCACTCCGTGCGAGTGTTTCGACCCCAGCTGATTAGACCTATTGGGTATGGTATTCGAGAGGTGGTCTGATTAGGGTCGCAAGGAGGTTTCAGAGCAGTATATGGAAGAGGGAGTCCCCCTCTGTGGTGTAGTGGTTAGTGTGATTAGCTGCCACCCCCGGAATCCCACGTTCGACTCCCGGCTCTGCCACGACATTTGAAAAGTGGTACGAGGACTGGAACGGGCTCCACTCAGCCTTGGAAGGTCATATGAGTAGAGGTGAGTTCGATTCCCACCTCAGCCATCCTGAAAGTGGTTTTCCGTGGTTTCCCACTTCTCCTCCAGGCAAATGCCGGGATGGTACCTAACTTAAGGCCACGGCCGCCTCCTTCCCTCTTCCTTGCCTCTTCCCTGCCTATCCCCTCCAGTCTTCCCATCCCCTCCCAAGGTACTGGGCATTCTCCCAGTTGTATCCTCCGACCCAATGCCTCACGCTCCAGGACACTGCCCTTGAGGCGGTAGAGATGGGATCCCTCGCTGAGTCCGAGGGGAAAACCAACCCTGGAATGTATTTAGATTAAGATAAGATATGGAAGAAGGTATTAGTGTCTTGGCTGGGCCGGAAGGACGGGGTGGTGAGGGTACTTGGGTTCGAGTCTAGTGTGTTTAGAGGCTGAGTAGTGGAGCAGCGTGTGTTCGGGTGTGTTTTAGGTGGTGTGTGAGTGTGTAATGTGTTATAAGTGTCTTCTTGTCCGGCTCCATGTCTAAATGATTAGCGTACTGGCCTTTGGTCACAGGGGTCCCGGGTTCGATTCCCGGCAAGGTCGGGAATTTTAACCATCATTGGTTAATTTCGCTGGCACGGGGGCTGGGTGTATGTGTGGTCTTCATCATCATTTCATCCTCATCACGATGTGCAGATTGTCTACGGGCTTCAAATCAAAAAAGACCTGCACCCGGCGAGCCGAACATGTCCTCGGACACTCCCGGCTCTAAAGGCCACATGCTATTTCATTTCACTGCCTTCTTTATGTATAAACAGCTAGGGAAGAAAGGGGCGTGGCTGTCGTGACAATTGGCACAGTTCGCCTAATTGCGAGACACCTTACAACCAGTGTGACGTTAAGAACCACCACATCTGTTGCAGCGGGTGGGTATCCTGAAATGTAGCTCCGGCACGAAGCAATACGTGAAGCGATGACCGCATGTATTTTGAGCGTAATATACGTCACGTGGATGTTAGAAGTGACTGCGCCGAGTTAAGGCTTAGAAAGATTTATTTTGTTCTGACCGGAATCTCCTGTTGTGAATGTTGTCAAATATCACTGTTTTCAATCAATCACTCGATTTCTTCTTCTGGTTGTTTCGGGGCTAGCCATAGGCTAGGCAGGAGTAGTAAGTTAAGGCCTACCGGGTTCTGGCTGCGGTGGTCTGCGGTCTTTCCTTTATAGCTGTGGCATTATCGAAAGAAATTTGGTGTACATTTTTTTTTGGGGGGGGGGAGACAGATTTTTACCGAGAAACCCCAAGATTGCCACGAAATGATAGACATATTTTGCTCCCTGTAACGGCAGGTGGGAGCCTTTAAAGATGCGGACCCGCTGTGCATCGACTACTTAAATCGAGAATAGATTCAGTAGAAATCCATTGCGACGATTTTGTTCCTTGCTGTTTATCCCCCTCGTGAATGAGAGAATCGTATATCATTCCAATCTCTCAACTCCTTCCCCAAATCCTATCCAATTCCCTTTCCCTAAGTCTCCATCTCAATCACTTCTTTTCCTCCAAGGCCTGCTCTGCTGTATATATTATCGGCAACCGCTTCTTGTTCCATGGTCTCCCCCTCCGCTAACCGTGACGGCTGCCTCCATTAATCCGATATCCAGTAAAAAGATACCTAGCCATTATTTACATTCAGTCAGCGCAATGTCGTGTAATGCTTTGCATGAAACTCGACTATCCGTCTGCATTTAGAAAGTATTTCTTCAAATATTTTCACAGTTATAACGCCTTTTTCTGCGGAATAAAATTGTGTATTAGATCGATGGATATAAACTGAATCGCGTGTACTTAGAAGATAACGAGTTTCTGCTTGTACTTATTATTGAATAATTGCCAAGGTGACTGTGTTTTTAACAACGTTGTGCTCAAATAAAGAGCGCGATCGAACTTATTTAGCAGATGAATTTGGTTTCTTCTGTTCCACAGAATCTGTTCGTCCTCTCGCTGTGTTCCTTACTTTGACCTTCCGTCCGTCAGGGAAAGTTCCAATTAAGACCATAGCCGCATCCTCCTCGCTCCTAGTCCTCTCCTATGGTATAATCATCATCACCATCATCATCATCATCATCATTATCATCATCATCATCATCAAAAGCTCTATCTGTGTCGGGGCGACATAAAGTAAATAGTAAACAGAAAGTGATAGTTCCCCTCTTGGTTGTTCAAAAAAATTATAGTCACCAATGTTCTAAAGCTAGTTCTGTCCCATATAATTTTGCGTATTATGCTGTTTTTGGAGGTCTTTTTCCATTTCAATTATCCAGTTATTCTTGACTTTTAGTTAGTGGGTATGATTAAATATCTCAAGATATTTATTTATTTATTTATTTATTTATTTATTTATTTATTTATTTATTTATTTATTTATTTATTTATTGTGGCCTTGAGAAAGCGTTCATACCAGAAATTTCCTGGAGCTGAAATAGGAAATCAAGGAAAAATATTTCGAGGATGGCCGACGGGGGATTCCAACCCTGTCTCCCGAGTACACAGCTGGCAGCCATCACTGACCCTGTTGCAACACACTGAGCTAACCTGTTGGGTCGAATAATAATAATAATAATAATAATAATAATAATAATAATAATAAGAGTAATGGTGAAAATATTTCCGTTCAATAAAAGTGTCTCCTTTCTCTAAAACACAGGATCTTCTGTCCATACTTGTGGGTGTGTGTATGTTCAAGCGTAGCTACGAGACGCATGGAGAAAATTCAACCAAACTTTGTACACTTATGACTTACTAAATGGATAAAGGTACTGTGAGGTAGGATACCTCAACGGGTGGAAAGGGATTGACATGTAAGAATAAATTATCAATATTAGTGTGGAATCCATACTTTTCGGAGTCGTCTAGCTTAATAGACATACTTTCGATGCCGTTTAAGTTCAAGTTCAGCCGAATAAACATGAGGGTTAGAAGGGGTGGAAAATATAAATGTCCAATATGACGTAGAATATAGATGTACTGAATGTGTGTTTTCCTGTAAAGCTCTCAACCGAATTTGATACACACATGACTTACTCTCCACATATTTAGCGCTTCTGGCAAGCAACTCAATGTTGAAAACATCCTAGGGAAATGGGCTACGAATTTTAGGTAAATAAAATACAATAAGTATGAGAATATATACTTTAAAAGTTACTATCCTTTTCTTAATTATCGTTATCCGGTGGATTAGATTAGCAGCTTGCCTTTTTCTACCGCTACGAGCGCTAATGTGTGTCTATGCATTATTTCACTTAAGCACCACTACGAGCGGTAATGTGTGTCAATGCATTATTTCACTTAAGCACCGCTACGAGCACTAATGTGAGTCAATGCAGAGTTTCACTTAAGCACCGCTACGAGCACTAATGTGAGTCAATGCATTGTTTCACTTAAGCACCGCTACGAGCGCTAATGTGAGTCAATGCATTGTTTGACTTAAGCACCGCTACGAGCGCTAATGTGAGTCAATGCATTGTTTCACTTAAGCACCGCTACGAGCGCAAATGTGAGTCAATGCATTGTTTCACTTAAGCACCGCTACGAGCGCTAATGTGAGTCAATGCATTGTTTGACTTAAGCACCGCTACGAGCGCTAATGTGAGTCAATGCAGAGTTTCACTTAAGCACCGCTACGAGCGCTAATGTGAGTCAATGCATTGTTTCACTTAAGCACCGCTACGAGCGCTAATGTGAGTCAATGCAGAGTTTCACTTAAGCACCGCTACGAGCGCTAATGTGAGTCAATGCATTGTTTCACTTAAGCACCGCTACGAGCGCTAATGTGAGTCAATGCATTGTTTGACTTAAGCACCGCTACGAGCGCTAATGTGTGTTAATGCATTGTTTCACTTAAGCACCGCTACGAGCGCTAGTGTGAGTCAATGCATTGTTTCACTTAAGCACCGCTACGAGCGCTAATGTGAGTCAATGCATTGTTTCACTTAAGCACCGCTACGAGCGCTAATGTGAGTCAATGCATTGTTTCACTTAAGCACCGCTACGAGCGCTAATGTGAGTCAATGCAGAGTTTCACTTAAGCACCGCTACGAGCGCTAATGTGAGTCAATGCATTGTTTCACTTAAGCACCGCTACGAGCGCTAGTGTGAGTCAATGCATTGTTTCACTTAAGCACCGCTACGAGCGCTAATGTGAGTCAATGCATTGTTTCACTTAAGCACCGCTACGAGCGCTAATGTGAGTCAATGCAGAGTTTCACTTAAGCACCGCTACGAGCGCTAATGTGAGTCAATGCATTGTTTCACTTAAGCACCGCTACGAGCGCTAATGTGTGTCAATGCATTATTTCACTTAAGCACCGCTACGAGCGCTAATGTGTGTTAATGCATTGTTTCACTTAAGCACCGCTACGAGCGCTAATGTGTGTTAATGTATTGTTTCACTTAAGCACCGCTACGAGCGCTAATGTGTGTTAATGCATTGTTTCACTTAAGCACCGCTACGAGCGCTAATGTGTGTTAATGCATTGTTTCACTTAAGCACCGCTACGAGCGCTAATGCGAGTCAATGCATTGTTTCACTTAAGCACCGCTACGAGCGCTAATGTGTGTTAATGCATTGTTTCACTTAAGCACCACTACGAGCGCTAATGCGAGTCAATGCATTGTTTCACTTAAGCACCGCTACGAGCGCTAATGTGTGTTAATGTATTGTTTCACTTAAGCACCGCTACGAGCGCTAATGTGTGTTAATGCATTGTTCCACTTAAGCACCGCTACGAGCGCTAATGCGAGTCAATGCATTGTTTCACTTAAGCACCGCTACGAGCGCTAATGCGAGTCAATGCATTGTTTCACTTAAGCACCGCTACGAGCGCTAATGTGTGTTAATGTATTGTTTCACTTAAGCACCGCTACGAGCGCTAATGTGTGTTAATGCATTGTTTCACTTAAGCACCGCTACGAGCGCTAATGCGAGTCAATGCATTGTTTCACTTAAGCACCGCTACGAGCGCTAATGCGAGTCAATGCATTGTTTCACTTAAGCATCGCTACGAGCGCTAATGTGTGTTAATGCATTGTTTCACTTAAGCACCGCTACGAGCGCATATGCGAGTCAATGCATTGTTTCACTTAAGCACCGCTACGAGCGCCAATGTGAGTTAATGCATTGTTTCACTTAAGCACCACTACGAGCACTAATGTGAGTCAGTGCAGAGTTTCACTTAAGCACCACTACGAGCGCTAATGCGAGTCAATGCAGAGTTTCACTAAAGCACCACTACGAGCGCTAATGTGAGTCAATGCATTGTTTCACTTAAGCACCACTACGAGCGCTAATGTGAGTCAATGCAGAGTTTCACTTAAGCACCGCTACGAGCGCTAATGCGAGTCAATGCAGAGTTTCACTTAAGCACCACTACGAGCACTAATGTGAGTCAATGCATTGTTTCACTTAAGCACCACTACGAGCGCTAATGCGAGTCAATGCAGAGTTTCACTTAAGCACCACTACGAGCGCTAATGTGATTCAATGCAGAGTTTCACTTAAGCCCTTATAACTACATTCGGTGTAAACATTTGTCAAGAAATCAAAAAACGCCACAGGTTTATGAACCATGGAACACATTACAGAACGAATTATGTAAATAAGTTAATTTGGCTAGGATTTGAATAAAAAAAGAAACGAGGAAGGAAACAAGCGATTTTAGGATGTTTTTCTGGAACCGCATTTAGACCAGAAGTGATTTTCGAATTTTTTTTAAAGCTACCCAAGACTCACAATGCGAAATATTTTCAGACCTTTCATCCCTTCAACTTTCGGCACAACTGAAGAAATAGCTTAATTTTTCGTTTTTCGTAGTGTGGAGACCCCTATAACTTTGTCTGCTTAGAGATGTTTTCATCATTAAAAATAAGTTGGAACGACCGGTATTAGTATCGATTCAATAGTTTTCGAGGTCGCTGGCATAAATAGTGACAGTCCATTTTCTTGGGAGATTTATGATGATGATGCTTGTTGTTTGAAGGAGCCTAACATCTAGATCATCGGCCCCAGAAATTAATGTTGAATCAACAGTTTTTGAGATCGCTAGGGTGGTTACTGACAGTCCCAGTGAAAGTTGGAATCGTGTATAACGCTGGTTACCACAGCTACTACCGAAAATCCACAGCCTTTTTGCATCTAGGGGCGAGGACAGGAATTGCGTAGAATTTTTGGCGGCTGTCGCACTCCTCTGGGGTAATGATTAATGACTGACAGTTTCAATCAAATGATATAGGAGAATGTTGCTGGAATGAAAGATGACAGGGAAAACCGGAGTAGCGGAGAAAAAACTGTACCGCCTCCGCATTGTCCAGCACAAATCTCGCATGGAGTAACCGGGATTTGAACCACGGAATCCAGCGGTGAAAGGCGGCGCCCTGCCGCCTGAGCCATGGAGGCTCTACTGCTAGTATTAGTACTTTTCAAAACCACGAATTTGAAGATTCGGTACGATACTTTCATAATCCGAGGTTGGCAATCCTGCTCCGGATGTACATGTCATGCTGGATAACGTACAGGCATGTGATAATAATAATAATAATAATAATAATAATAATAATAATAATAATAATAATAATAATACAGGTATCATGGGCAGGAATTTCGCTTTGGTGCCATTTATCTACTTACTCCTCGATTTTTTTGCTATTAGCTTTACGTCGCACCGACACAGATATGTCTTATGGAGACGATGGGACAGGAAAGGGCTAGGACTGGGAAGGCAGCGGCCGTAGCCTTAATTAAGGTACAGCCCCAGCATTTTCCTTGTATGAAAATGGGAAACCAAGGGCTGCCGACAGTGGAGTTCGAACCTACTATTTCCCCAACACTGGATAATAGCCGCACTTAAGCGACTGCAGCTATCGAGCTCGGTACTCCTCGATTTTGAGGTTCTGTTTTACTCGGGCAGAAGGCAGGGTAATGGGATATCTGCTTGGCGATCAGTGAATAATTTGTAAACATTTTCGTCTGGTCAACAGCAAATGTGTCGCTAGAGATCCTTTACTTGCTGATATCGTACGATATGGAGTGTCGATCCGATCTTTATCTTCCCTTCAAAGATCCGAGTACCTCTGGCGGGTTTGAACCGGCGATCTCTAGATTCAGAGGCCTTCGCTCTCCGATCGATCTACAGAGAGAGATACCCCTGTTTAAAGTATATGTCTCGTCTCGGTGACGACACCTAAAGATGTTGTTCCACCCCTAGCGAGGCTGGGGCGGAGCGGTTTTGACAGCCATGCCACACACAGATGTTGCATGCTTCCAAATTAGTTGAATCCGAAGCTCCGTTCTGGCGTCACATGTAACTCAATCCATCCATGGAGACAGAGACAACAATAGAGCTATAGAAACTCATTGACGAAACTCTCTCGAATCACCGCTCTCTCTTTTTAATACTCTTTGTTCGGCCGTTACTAAGCAACGCACGTGAGACCAAAGTGCGCCCTCCTGCCTTCTAATACTCTCATCAGATCTTCCTGAAATGCTCCTCCAGTCCAATATTTCTCCGTCAAATGAAGTAGATGTCTTCAGTTTCCTCAAATTGTATCAAATAAAAAAGTCAAATTTGCTTTTGGGAAAATGAAAGGATTATGTGTTTCAGTAAATGAAAGTAAAAGAAAATTAGCGATAGGCTGACACAGGATTGTGAGGGTTTCCTAGACTTACTTGTTAGAAATTAAAGACAAATATTATGTGGGTAATAACTCGGTCTATGATATGAGAAATAAGATACATAATGTAAGTGTTCGGCCCCGGGTTCGATTGCCGGTCGGGTCGTTGGTTTTAAATGTAAATGATTAATATCCCTGGCCTGGGGACTGGGTGTTTGTGTCGTCCTTAACGTTCCTTTCCTCACATTCAACACTTTACACTTCAGCCATTTCCAAATACACGCAGGTTCATAACATATGGTGCAAAGTAGGGGCAAAAGATCTCGTTAGGTCGACGGTCCGAATAAATAGCGTTATCAAAAGACCAATAAATGAATTGGGAAATGGATTGGGATAGTTGCTCGGCATAACATTCAAATTAAAGTGATGTTTGAGAAAAATCAACACCGGGCAAGATGGCGAGCAGGTGTGAGGTTGCATCCAGGAGATAGTGGGTTCGAACCCT
Organism: Anabrus simplex; assembly: GCF_040414725.1. Lineage (NCBI taxonomy): Eukaryota > Metazoa > Arthropoda > Insecta > Orthoptera > Tettigoniidae > Anabrus > Anabrus simplex. The sequence continues at coordinate 210,254,814 of NC_090279.1, read as the reverse complement.
GAAGATGGTTTTCCGTGGTTTCCCATTTTCATACCAGGCAATTGCTCGGGCTGCACCTTAATTATGGCCACGACAGCTTCCTTTCCACTCCTAGGCCTTTCCTAGCCTTCGTCGCCATAAGACGTATGTGTATCGGTGTGACGTAACATACACTATCTAGCACAAATTTTTCATGAGAACTACGTTGCAGATTGTCAGCAGGTAGCCACTTCCTTTATCTGTCAGTTGAGAAGTTAAGTATAACCGTAATATAAATACTCTCAGCGATATACGCCTTCTGCCCAAACACTAAAAGCGTCTTAAAATGTTGCTTTCCATAAGTTGTCGAGGAAAGAAAGTCTACGTTGTAAGAATAACAATTAATTTAATAATATTATTGGCTTTATGTCCCACTAACTCCTTTTACGGTTTTCGGAAACGCCGAGGTGCCGGAATTCAGCCCCACAGGTGTTCTTTTACATGCCATTAAATCTACCGACACGAGGGTGACGTATTTGACCACCTTCAAATACCACCGCACCACACTAAGCCAGGATCGAACCTGACAAGTTGGAGTCAGAAGGCCAGAGCCTCAACCGTCTGAATCACTAAGTACAGCAATTCATTTACTTCTATAAAAAGAATCTGTACGGAATTTAGAGTCAACAATTGAAGAATTCAGTCCACTAAAAGGGCCTGTGAAACTACCACGAATGAAATAATCAATTCTCTAGAGTATGATGTGATGAGGCCTCTTAAATAACAGAGCCTTCTACAAGTCTCTCAGTCATGGTCATCCATCAACACTTCACATCACAGCCTTCACGGTAACATCGCGTCACACATTTTGTATCGCTGATTTCGAGAGGCAAATTTTAGATGAACACCCAGCCGCTTATGTGTCATCTGTATATTTGCGTTACGGAAGTTAGTGTGATGGAACGGTAACCTAGCAACCGTGCAGGCTGTGAAGTAAAGTACTGTTACTTAGCAACCATGCAGACTGTGAAGTAAAGTATTGTTACCTAGCAACCGTGCAGGCTGTGAAGTAAAGTACTGTTACCTAGCAACCGTGCAGGCTGTGAAGTAAAGTATTGTTACCTAGCAACCGTGCAGGCTGTGAAGTAAAGTATTGTTACCTAGCAACCGTGCAGACTGTGAAGTAAAGTACTGTTACCTAGCAACCGTGCAGACTGTGAAGTAAAGTATTGTTACCTAGCAACCGTGCAGGCTGTGAAGTAAAGTACTGTTACCTAGCAACCGTGCAGGCTGTGAAGTAAAGTATTGTTACCTAGCAACCGTGCAGACTGTGAAGTAAAGTACTGTTACCTAGCAACCGTGCAGGCTGTGAAGTAAAGTACTGTTACCTAGCAACCGTGCAGACTGTGAAGTAAAGTATTGTTGCTTATCAACCGTGCAGGCTGTGAAGTAAAGTACTGTTGCTTATCAACCGTGCAGACTGTGAAGTAAAGTATTGTTACCTAGCAACCGTGCAGACTGTGAAGTAAAGTATTGTTGCTTATCAACCGTGCAGGCTGTGAAGTAAAGTACTGTTGCTTATCAACCGTGCAGACTGTGAAGTAAAGTATTGTTACTTAGCAACCGTGCAGGCTGTGAAGTAAAGTATTGTTGCTTATCAACCGTGCAGACTATGAAGTAAAGTATTGTTACTTAGCAACCATGCAGGCTGTGAAGTAATGTACTGTTGCTTATCAACCGTGCAGACTGTGAAGTAAAGTATTGTTACTTAGCAACCATGCAGGCTGTGAAGTAAAGTACTGTTGCTTATCAACCGTGCAAGCTGTGAAGTAAAGTACTGTTACTTAGCAACCGTGCAGACTGTGAAGTAAAGTATTGTTACCTAGCAACCGTGCAGACTGTGAAGTAAAGTACCGTTACCTAGCAACCGTGCAGGCTGTGAAGTAAAGTATTGTTACCTAGCAACCGTGCAGACTGTGAAGTAAAGTACTGTTACCTAGCAACCGTGCAGACTGTGAAGTAAAGTACTGTTACCTAGCAACCGTGCAGACTGTGAAGTAAAGTACTGTTACCTAGCAACCGTGCAGGCTGTGAAGTAAAGTATCGTTACCTAGCAACCGTGCAGACTGTGAAGTAAAGTACTGTTACCTAGCAACCGTGCAGACTGTGAAGTAAAGTACTGTTACCTAGCAACCGTGCAGGCTGTGAAGTAAAGTATCGTTACCTAGCAACCGTGAAGACTGTGAAGTAAAGTACTGTTACCTAGCAACCGTGCAGGCTGTGAAGTAAAGTATCGTTACCTAGCAACCGTGCAGACTGTGAAGTAAAGTACTGTTACCTAGCAACCGTGCAGGCTATGTCATATGGCTGGTGGTTATCTGAAATGAGCAGCCGTTGATAAATGGCCATGACCAACAGACCTACTTATGATCATTTGATTTTCGCAAAGAGAAAAGTGGATTGATCTCTCTTCTTTTACTGTAAACTACGGTTTTCTTCCTTTTTAATGCTTTATCCATTTGATGTATGTTTTAATCCATATTTTAGCGTTTACGTTGAATGATATTCATTACGTGATCGTACTGTTAAGAATAAAGCCTTCTTTCAGTTTATGCCTTTTAATGTGTTTTTATTCATTTTCATCGAAACAAGGCATTGTGAATTAGATCCACTGATTATTTTAAATTCACAATCAATTAACATCAGCGTCATTATTTTCCTGGTAAGTGGTAAATTTTAAAGCATCACTTCATTTCGTCTTCTGGCATCAGCGACCGAAGATCATAAACGTTAGGGCCCTTTAAACAACCAGCATCATCATACTTGAGCCTGTTGCTTGTCGAAAAAAAAGAAGGAAGATGTGAGAAAATTTTATAGAATGTAGAAAAATCATCTTGGTACCAGACGAGTTGCATTGTGGAATATGAGTTTAGGCTTCAGATGTTTTAGGGATATGGCCTTATAAAATTCTTTCCTTCTTTCCTTCTCTTCTCTGGCACATTAGACAGCCAGAATATACTTGTCTTTTTTTCTCATATAATACAGTTCTGTAGAACTCTGAGGGAGCGAGCCAAACCTATGGAGGTGGGAGAGGCGACCAATGTGGCCAAATCTCGCCTTTTCACCGAGAGGGAGTGTCGTGCTGTCTGCAACCTGAGAGATGGAGCCAATACTTGGCATCCACTGTGCGTCTTGAAAACAAAGACATCGTTCAATGATGCCCTTCAAAAACCTCTATCCTCAAGTTTCTCAAGCGTTTGTACACACATACTGTAACCGTGAATGCCGTAATTGGGCTAGAAGAGCATAAGATTCATCACAGGGGGTGTACGATATAAAAATGGAGTGCTACACAGGGAGAGAGGTTTGTTTAAATAATTTATGATTTAAAAAAAACCGAGTTTATTAACAAAGGTTCAAATGTCGTATCACCTCTGTACAGAAGAAATACTGGGAAGTGTCCTTTCCTTCTCCTACGGTTGGCGACGTTACTTGACATCCGGCTGCTACTCTCGTACTACCATGGGTACCCTCTCTGCACCATGGAACCACGATTCCTCCCTCGATGGAAATTCTAGAATCACTAGAAGGTCTGGACGGTGTAGAAATTCTTGCAATATGGGCGTCGAGATTGGTCACGTATAGGATGAACGTGTTTATGCCCTGGATGTATTAATTTGGAAAGCGGCTTCTCCACAGATCTTAAACAAGGTTTATAACACGCAGAAATCGTGTGCTCGAAGAATGAATCAATGACTATCACACGGTAGAATGTCACTAGAATATACCCATGTTCTGAGATTAATTATTTCAAGTGAATTATATGCGGCCGAATGTCGAACACGGAATTCAGTCTTAGCACTTCAAGGTAAGTGAGTCGAATGTCAATAAAATCGAACTCGCAAAAATAATAGCCACTTAAAACTTTGTAACTTTGTATTGTCGAATGTCAATGAAATCGACCTAGTAAGTTCGAAGAATGTGACGCTTAGCATAAGTTGAAGTTTTCTCACTTGACAAATATTCCTAAGTTTTAACACAGTTTTGAAGGCAATCACTTTGATTGGGTGGAGACGAAAATATTTTACTTGTGAAATTAGTCCTGTTCACATGTGTTAGTAGCATAATGCAGGGATTCGGCGGCCTCCTCCTCCTCCGGCTCTCGGGAGAGGCCTCCTCCTCCCGCGGGAAATTTGAATTTTGGCGGGAAATTTGAATTTTGGCGGGAGATTTGAATTTGTAAACAAAGCCACGTGCTTTTTGACAGCTGTCATCGACAACAACGCATCGTTAACCTCAGTACTGCCATCTTGACGGGCCTAAACCTCACTAGTGCCAACTTAACCTAACTAGCATGAGGTAAACAAACCCACGTGTTTTTTGACAGCCACGTGCTTTTTGACAGACAACAACGCATCGCTAACCTCAGTACTGCCATCTTGACGGGCCTAAACCTTAGTGGTACCAACTTAACCTCACTAGCGCGAGGTAAACAAAGCCACGTGCTTTTTGACAGCCACGTGCTTTTGACAGATTTGTAAACAAAGCCACGTGCTTTTTGACAGACAACAACGCATCGCAAACCTCAGTACTGCCATCTTGACGGGAATAAACCTTAGTGGTACCAACTTAACCTCACTAGCTCGAGATAAACAAATCCACGTGCTTTTTGACAGCCACGTGCTTTTTTGATAGCTGTCATCTGCCATCTTTGAGCAAAGTGCTGCCCTCTTTAGCTACTTACCTTTGAAATGTGGTGGCGGATAATTTGAAAAAATGCTTTTCGACATGCAGCCATCTTTAATCCAGAGAGAACAGTGCTGCCCTCTATGTGGTGGCGGCAAATTCCACGTGCTCTTGTTTGAAAACATACTCACGTGCTTTTTTTGACAGCTGTCATCCGCCATCTTTAATCCAGAGAGAACAGTGCTGCCCTCTATGTGGTGGCGGCAAATTCCACGTGCTCTTGTTTGAAAACATACTCACGTGCTTTTTTGACAGCTGTCATCTGCCATCTTTAATCTATAGAGCACAGTGCTGCCCTCTTTAGCTACTTACCTTTGAAATGTGGTGGCGGCAAATTGAAAAATTCCACGTGCTCTTGTTTGAAAACATACTCACGTGCTTTTTTGACAGCTGTCATCCGCCATCTTTAATCCAGAGAGAACAGTGCTGCCCTCTATGTGGTGGCGGCAAATTCCACGTGCTCTTGTTTGAAAACATACTCACGTGCTTTTTTGACAGCTGTCATCTGCCATCTTTAATCTATAGAGCACAGTGCTGCCCTCTTTAGCTACTTACCTTTGAAATGTGGTGGCGGCAAATTGAAAAATTCCACGTGCTCTTGTTTGAAAACATACTCACGTGCTTTTTTGACAGCTGTCATCCGCCATCTTTAATCCAGAGAGAACAGTGCTGCCCTCTATGTGGTGGCGGCAAATTGAAAAATTCCACGTGGAAACAAAGCCATGTGCTTTTTTGACAGCTGTCATCTGCCATCTTTGAGAACAGTGCTGCCCTCTATGTGGTGACGGCAAATTCCACGTAGAAACATACTCACGTGCTTTTTTGACAGCTGTCATCCGCCATCTTTGAGAACAGTGCTGCCCTCTATGTGGTGACGGCAAATTCCACGTAGAAACAAAGCCATGTGCTTTTTTGTCAGCTGTCATCCGCCATCTTTAATCACCGTGCTGCCCTGTGACGGCAAATTCCACGTAGAAACAAAGCCATGTGCAGCTGTCATCCGCCATCTTTAATCACCGTGCTGCCCGGTGACGGCAAATTCCACGTGGAAACAAAGCCATGTGCTTTTTTGACAGCTGTCATCCGCCATCTTTAATCACCGTGCTACACTCTATGTGGTGGCGACAAATTCTAAATGCTTTACAAACCCATGTGCTTTTCTGACAGAGCTGTCATCCACCATCTTTAATCACCGTGCTGCCCCGGTGACGGCAAATTCCACGTGCTCTTGTTTGGAAACAAAGCTTTTAATCCAGAGAGAACAGTGCTACCCTGGTGGCGGTAAATTCCACGTGCTCTTGTTTGGAAACAAAGCTTTTAATCCAGAGAGAACAGTGCTACCCTGGTGGCGGTAAATTCTACGTGCTCTTGTTAGTTCGTGATTTAAAATCTAAGCTAGCTGTAAATCCCCGATTCTCGACAGATTCTTAATCCGAGTTGTCAGGAAAGGCAACCAAGAGCTTAGATACTACTAGTTTTGCATCAGGGAGGGCGACTAGTCTTAAAACAAATTCTTGCGATTTAAAATCTTAGTCAGGAAGGGCATCCGGCCGTAAAACAATAGTTCATGATTTAAAATCTAAGAATTGCATCTAGCTGTAAATCCCCGATTCCCCGTGTTAGACGTTGTAAAACAGATTCTTAATCTGAGTTGTCAGGAAGGGCAACCGGTCGTAAAACTATGGTGTATGAGGTTAGATACTGCTAGTTTTGCATCAGGAAGGACAACTCAACACATTCATGTGATTTAAACACATTTTTATCCCCAAGAGAATCGAACCCGAGACTACCGGGTGAGAGGCATGCATACTGTAGGCTATAGATTTGTCCTACAGTCCTCGAAGTATCGGCACAGTCATTCTGAGCGAGTTGTGTGGAATGCATGTGTTAGCTGAAATTGTATACGTATCTTCCGGCTCGACCTTGAACGAAGACACTGATAAGCGGCTTGTAACTCGCGAAGGTCTTCTTAGCTGAGTCCCATGTAAGCTCTTAAAACACAGTACCAATTAAGGTTGTAAAATATTCTGAAATAGCCCTCCTCTGTAGTGTAGTAGTTAGCTGCTACCCTCGGGGGTACGAGTTCGATTCCTGGCTCTGCCATAGAATGTGTAGCATTTAGCCTATGTAAGTTCCTAACGTAAACTATCATGATTGTACGGAGAGGTTAAAACACACACAGTGCCTACTCCTATCGAAAGAACCTGCACGGTACCGGCATGTAGGCTTCTCCTGGTGAAGGAGCTTGCACATGGTTTAACGCCTCCTATCAACAGCCCTTACTTAATGCTGGCTTTTTTTCGCACACCATGCCTCACACCATACGACCGGCTGCCCTTCCTGACTAGGATTTTAAATCGCAGTATACGTGATAAATTTGTTGTAGCGGGTTTTATAACTAGATATCCCGGTACCGATACATAGCCTACTCGACTGAAGAAGCCTGCACAAGGCTTATTGCCTCCATCCGACAAATGAATCACTGTCAAGTCTTGTACTCAAAAAATCATTTTCGAAGGAGTCTGCACAAGGTTTAACGTCCCCATCAACAGCCCTTACTTATTGCTAGCTTTTTTGCACACCCCGCCTCACACCATAGTTTTATACGACCGGCTGCCCTTCCTGACTAGGATTTTAAATCGCAGTATACGCGATAAATTTGTTGTAGCGGGTTTTATAACTAGATATCCCGGTACCGATACATAGCCTACTCCTGACTAGAAGAAGCCTGCACAAGGCTTATTGCCTCCATCCGACAAATGAATCACCGTCAAGTCATGTACTCAAAAAATCATTTTCGAAGGAGTCTGCACAAGGTTTAACGTCCCCATCAACAGCCCTTACTTATTGCTAGCTTTTTTGCACACCCCGCCTCACACCATAGTTTTATACGTCCGGTTGCCCTTCCTGACTAGGATTTTAAATCGATATCCCGACATAGCCTACTCCTACCGAAGAAGTCAGCTTAACACCTCCATCCAACAAATGAATCACCCTCAAACACTCTTCAATCATTCTCGCTACTTCGGAAGATAGCGGGTTCGAACTGGAAGCCGTAAATGCTAGGCGAGGGGCCTGCGCGATCGTCATTACATGATCTAGCTTTAGCTCAATACCTACAGGTAAGGAATACCGCGTATGTACCCTCGAGAAGTCGAGGATCACACGCTAACTTTCCAAGGATCGAACTCTTAAATTCTGACACCTCGGTATCAACAGGAGGTTTGAATACGTCAGCCTGCAGGTAGGAGCTCTTGTTTGCATTCGTTCCGACTGTACCGCAGTTGTCAGCTCAGCGATTATCATATCCGCTTGGTAACAAGCAGAATATTTAGCCGCAGCAGTCTGCGCGAAGTGCTCACAGTTCTCTGTATGCGTTTATTACATGCACACATCTCCCGTCTGCAGTGAATATTATTCTTCAGCCTTTATCTTAAGGTAAGGTAGAACTGTTAATTACCTTTTTTTATTTGCAAAGCAACTTCTACGCTAGACATCTACATTCATATATGTTTGTTCTTTTTTTAGGTACCGTTCGAAAGTACGCAACAATTTTATTCATCCCAGTAACAGCCTGCAGCACGTGCATTTTTTTTAAAGGTATGTTTTCGAACTTTGAGTTGTAAAGATAATTAGGTTAGATGATGTACCCTACACTACATTCATATATGTTTCTTCTTTTTTTAGGTACGACCAGAATATTATCATTCGAGTTTCAGGCTTGAACGCACGCATTTTATACATCCGAGTAACAGTTTGCAGCGCGAAGATTTTAAGGTATGTCTGACCTCTATTCGTTGAAACTTGGTTTCTTCTAAAACATCGTAACTTTAGTCTATTGATAAATAGTTGTTCTCTTTAATCCTCACGCTATAGACGAGGTGCGTACATAGCTATGTCTGCCCTCAACAGGCTGAAACTTGGTTTCTTCCGTAACTTTAAGCTAATCATAAATAGTTGTTCTCTTTAATCAACATACTATAGACGTGGTATAATTTCAAACACGTACACATAGCTATGTCTGCCCTCAACGGGCTGAAACTTGGTTTCTTCCGAACATCGTAACTTTAGTCTATTGATAAATAGTTGTTCTCTTTAATCTACATACTATAGACGAGGTGCGTACATAGCTATGTCCGTCCTCAACAGGCTTAAACTTGGTTTCTTCCGAACATCGTAACTTTAAGCTAATCATAAATAGTTGTTCTCTTTAATCCTCACGCTATAGACGTGGTATAATTTCAAACACGCACACATAGCTATGTCTGACCTCAACGGGTTGAAACTTGGTTTCTTCCGAACATCGTAACTTTAGTCTATTGACAAATAGTTATTTTCTTTAATCTGCATGTCATAGAAGAGGTTAATCTTATAATTTCAAACACGCACGCATAGCTATGCCTGACCTCAGCAGGCTGAAACTTAGTTTCTTCCGAACATCGTAACTTTAAGCTAATCATAAATAGTTGTTCTCTTTAATCAACATACTATAGACGTGGTATAATTTCAAACACGTACACATAGCTATGTCTGCCCTCAACGGGTTGAAACTTGGTTTCTTCCGAACATCGTAACTTTAGTCTATTGATAAATAGTTGTTCTCTTTAATCTACATACTATAGACGAGGTGCGTACATAGCTATGTCCGTCCTCAACAGGCTTAAACTTGGTTTCTTCCGAACATCGTAACTTTAGTCTATTGATAAATAGTTGTTCTCTTTAATCCTCACGCTATAGACGTGGTATAATTTCAAACACGCACACATAGCTATGTCTGACCTCAACGGGTTGAAACTTGGTTTCTTCCGAACATCGTAACTTTAGTCTATTGACAAATAGTTATTTTCTTTAAACTGCATGTCATAGAAGAGGTTAATCTTATAATTTCAAACACGCACGCATAGCTATGTCTGACCTCAGCAGGCTGAAACTTGGTTTCTTCCGAACATCGTAACTTTAAGCTAATCATAAATAGTTGTTCTCTTTAATCAACATACTATAGACGTGGTATAATTTCAAACACGTACACATAGCTATGTCTGCCCTCAACGGGCTGAAACTTGGTTTCTTCCGAACATCGTAACTTTAGTCTATTGATAAATAGTTGTTCTCTTTAATCTACATACTATAGACGAGGTGCGTACATAGCTATGTCCGTCCTCAACAGGCTTAAACTTGGTTTCTTCCGAACATCGTAACTTTAGTCTATTGATAAATAGTTGTTCTCTTTAATCTACATACTATAGACGTAGTATAATTTCAAACACGCACACATAGCTATGTCTGCCCTCAACAGGTTGAAAGTTGGTTTCTTCCGAACATCGTAACTTTAAGCTAATCATAAATAGTTGTTCTCTTTAATCAACATACTATAGACGTGGTATAATTTCAAACACGCACACGTAGCTATGTCTGTCCTCAACAGGTTGAAACTTGGTTTCTTCCGAACATCGTAACTTTAGTCGTTCTCTTCAATCCTCATGCTATAGGCCTAACTCACAGCCATGTCCAACCTCTATAGGTTGAACATCGCAACTTTAGGCTAATCTCTATTGGTTGTTCTCTTTTCAGAACTTGTTGCATACGCTGTTCACCTAAACACTTTATTCGAAGAAAGAGAAGACACTATGTTCCCATGCGAGCTGTGTAAGGCAATGTTCACAAGACGTGACAACCTTGCACGCCATGTAAAAACAAAACATCATCAGCTATCTGCTTGCGACTATAACCCAACTATGTTCCCCTGCGAACAGTGTAAGGCAACGTTCGTAAGACAGGATAACCTCGCACGTCATATAAAAGCAAAACACCCTAGCATAACATCTGCTTTATGTGATGTTTGCGGGCTGTACTTCGCTAATGTAGAGCAATACCAGGCTCACTTAGCAGAGGTACATCAAATATCTACTTGCCCTCAGGTAGTAGTAGGGAAAAAGCGTGCAGCTACTGATGTAGCTGTAGAAAGTACTAGTAGTAAAAAACCTAGGAAAAATGAACTTCAAACTATTCACTGCGAGCACTGTAACACTGATGTACCATCTTCGCATTTTCAGGGACACTTACGGAGTAATGCGCATAAAAATAATGCGTGTAGAAGTGGTAGTAACGCAAACATCGAGGAAATTAATACAGCATTTAAAAGTAGGATTGCTAGTTACCGAATTCGCACCAGTCAAAAGTTTCAGAGCACTTCAAACTTTTTAAATTGCGTTCAACCGGATGTACAACAGCTTCTTGCTAAATCTTTGTCCAATCATAGTTTATTTAAAGTTAATTTTGAACTTTTCGCCTTGTACATTAAAAGCACGGATGAATCCGAAATAACGGACATTAAATCATTTAATACGAAGAATTTTGTCATAAGTGAGTCGACTAATTTTGGTGATGTGCTTAGGGATGTCTCTAACATTATTTCAACTAAGAGCGAGGAATTTCAGGAAAAGGAATCAGGGTGGGCTTTAGTTGAGATAATGTATCTAGAAGTTAACATCAATAAGTACAATCCCATGCGAGGTTCATCGTACATCGAGCTGCCGGCATGGATTCAGCGAAAAGAAGCTGTTGTAAACATCCAAAACAATGACGAAGCATGTTTCGCATGGGCGGTGATGTCGGCTTTAAATCCTGCGAAATCAGACGTAGCTAAGAGAACATCATCCTATCCACACTATTCAACGCAGCTAAATTTCGATAGTATAGAATTTCCTGTGCAGTTAAAGGATATTAAGCGCTTTGAGGAACTAAATAACATTAGTATCAATGTGTATGGTGTAGAGAAAAAGTCTGTAGTAGGTCCTCTGTATTATACATGTCATAAGAAGAGTACTCACGTTAATTTACTCTATATTGAAAACAGTGAGAATAGCCACTTTTGCTGGATTAAAAATCTGAGTAGACTTGTTGGCAGTCAGTTATCCAAAGAAAGGTGTAAAAAGTGGCTATGTGATGGATGCTTGCAGTATTTCAGAAACGAAGATCAGTTAACGAAGCATTCCAAGAATGACTGCAATCATGTACGTACAGAGATACCTACTACAGGCAATAATGTTTTAAAATTTACAAATTTTCACAAGCAGATGTGGGTACCGTTCGTGATTTATGCAGACTTTGAAGCCATCCTCACGCCATGCAACACATGCTCACCTAATCCTGACAACTCTTTCACTAATACTACGCACATGCATGTCCCGTATAGCTTCGCGTATTACATCAAGTGTAGTTACGATAGTACGCTTAACAAGTTAGAGCTGTATCGAGGACATGATGCTGCTAAAGTATTTTTAAAAAGACTTGAAAGTGATGCAGTTCGTCTCGGTCGTATTCTGAATAGTAATATTCCTATGAAGCCACTCACCGACATTCAGTTAAATGATCATGAACGTGCTACAAAGTGTAGCATTTGTGATGGGGGATTTTCCGAAAATGACCCTAAAGTTTTTGATCATGATCATTTAACTGGTTTCTACAGATGTGCCGCTCATTATAGCTGTAATCTTAAGTATAGAGTTCCTAAATTCATCCCTGTAATTTTTCATAACTTATCTGGTTACGACTCTCATTTCATCATTTCACAATTTGGAGCTTCGGATGAAAAAGTAGATATAATCCCTCAGAATAAAGAGCGGTACATTGCGTTTGCAAAGTCTGTAAAAGTAGATGCTGAGCATTCTATAAAACTGAGATTCCTTGACTCGTTTCGCTTTATGGCGAGTAGCCTCGATAAACTTTCTAGTCATTTACAGCCTGACCAATTTACGGAAATTCGACGCGTTTTCCCCGAAGAAGCGCAGTTTAATTTACTTCGGCGTAAGGGTGTTTTTTGTTACGAATATCTCGACTGCTTAGACCGCCTCGAAGAACGTGCCTTACCATCGAAACAATCCTTTTACAGCTCGCTGAATTCAGCAGATATTAGTGATGATGACTATTTACATGCACAACATATCTGGGAGCAGTTCCACATTCAAACGCTGGGTGAATACTCCGATTTATATTTAAAGACAGATGTACTTTTGTTAGCTGATGTTTTTGAAAATTTTCGCTGTGTTTGCATGAACACCTACAGCCTTGACCCATGTCAGTATTTTACTGCACCTGGGTTAAGTTGGGACGCGATGTTAAAATACACGCGTGTGAATTTGGAGCTGCTAACGGATATCGATATGGTGCACTTTATAAAAGCATCCATTCGAGGCGGTCTGAGTCAGTGTAGCGGCCGGTATTCGAGTGCTAATAATAAGTACATGCCGAGTTTCGATACCAGTCAGGAATCTCAGTATATCGTTTATCTGGATGCTAATAATCAGTATGGGTGGGCGATGAGTCAGCATCTACCGGTGAGTGGTTTCCGCTGGCTGACGCAGTGCGAAATTGATGCTTTACAGCTACACGCCCTAGGCGATGAAGCTGATAAAGGTTATTTCCTCGAAGTTGACTTACAGTATCCGAAAGAGTTACACACTTCTCATAATGACCTACCGTTCTGCCCTGAAAATATGAAGTCCCCGTACATTGCATCAACGACGAAAATGCTCATTGCTAATTTATGCGATAAATCTAAGTATATCATTCATTACCGAAATTTAAAACAGTGTTTGCAGCATGGTTTGAAGTTATCCAAAATTCATCGCGTACTAGAATTTAATCAGTCACCGTGGCTAAAGCCATATATCGATCTGAACAATAATTTAAGAACGAATGCGGTTAACGAGTTTGAAAAAGATTTCTACAAGCTCATGAATAATAGTGTGTTTGGTAAGACTATGGAGAATGTTGACAAACGCGTTGATGTAAAATTGATTACAAACTGGGATAATATTAAGAAAAGGTATGGTGCTAACTATTTAATAAGTAAACCAAATTTCCACAGCTGCACCATCATACACGAGAATTTAGTTATTATACAGATGAATCGTGTCAAGGTTAAGTATGACAAACCTACCTACGTCGGCTTCACAGTACTTGAATTGGCTAAAACACTCATGTATGAATTCCATTACGATTATATGATGAAGAAGTACGCGCATAATGCGCAATTGCTCTACACAGATACCGATTCGTTTATTTATCAAATCAAAACTGATGACTATTACAATGATATAAAGCCTGACTTGGGTAGGTTTGATACGAGTAACTATCCTGCAGATAATCAATATCATCTACCGCTAGTGAACAAAAAGGTTCTAGGTAAAATGAAAGATGAATGTGCTGGGAATATTATCGATTCATTTGTAGGTACTAAATCCAAGTCATATTGCATAAAACTCTTAAATGAATTACAAATAAAGAGATTGAAGGGGGTTAAAAAGAATGTCGTTCAGAATCAGCTAAGTTTTGAAAACTATAACAATTGCATTAAAAGTAATCCACCTGTTTTGCATAAGCAAATGTCTGTCATTAGAAGCAAGAAGCACCAGTTGTACACTCATTTAATTAGTAAGGTAGCCCTTAATAGCGATGATTGTAAACGGTTTGTCATTCCAAATTCTACCAACACGCTAGCCTGGGGGCATAGTAGTATTGATAAGTACTACTTTACATAAACATTATGCTAGAGGTGTGTGTACTTACGTTACGCTGTCTTACATCACAATTCGGGGAGGAACGCTGGTACGGCAAGTCTAAACTTGTACATTCAAGAATTGCATCGAGAAGTACGCTAGGGTGAAATGATTCGAGATAAAACTTGTACATACAAGATGTAAATAAATAATGTAGAATTGGCATATTCTTTTATTTTAGGTTAGGTATCACCTTCCTCCCGCTCCTTATTTGCAGGATAGAGTTTTTGTTTATTACTCATAGAAGAAAGAAGGTGATGAGCAGTTTCGTGAGTATAGTTCGGTAAGTATCTCGAGAGCAGAATTTTTTTTGTCAAAAAAGCACATAGCTTTGTAAAGCACGTAGAATTTACCGCCGCCGGGGCAGCACTGTTCTCTCTGGATTAAAAGCTTTGTTTCCAAACAAGAGCACGTGGAATTTGCCGTCACCGGGGCAGCACGGTGATTAAAGATGGTGGATGACAGCTCTGTCAGAAAAGCACATGGGTTTGTAAAGCATTTAGAATTTGTCGCCACCACATAGAGTGTAGCACGGTGATTAAAGATGGCGGATGACAGCTGTCAAAAAAGCACATGGCTTTGTTTCCACGTGGAATTTGCCGTCACCGGGCAGCACGGTGATTAAAGATGGCGGATGACAGCTGCACATGGCTTTGTTTCTACGTGGAATTTGCCGTCACAGGGCAGCACGGTGATTAAAGATGGCGGATGACAGCTGACAAAAAAGCACATGGCTTTGTTTCTACGTGGAATTTGCCGTCACCACATAGAGGGCAGCACTGTTCTCAAAGATGGCGGATGACAGCTGTCAAAAAAGCACGTGAGTATGTTTCTACGTGGAATTTGCCGTCACCACATAGAGGGCAGCACTGTTCTCAAAGATGGCAGATGACAGCTGTCAAAAAAGCACATGGCTTTGTTTCCACGTGGAATTTTTCAATTTGCCGCCACCACATAGAGGGCAGCACTGTTCTCTCTGGATTAAAGATGGCGGATGACAGCTGTCAAAAAAGCACGTGAGTATGTCTTCAAACAAGAGCACGTGGAATTTTTCAATTTGCCGCCACCACATTTCAAAGGTAAGTAGCTAAAGAGGGCAGCACTGTGCTCTATAGATTAAAGATGGCAGATGACAGCTGTCAAAAAAGCACGTGAGTATGTTTTCAAACAAGAGCACGTGGAATTTGCCGCCACCACATAGAGGGCAGCACTGTTCTCTCTGGATTAAAGATGGCGGATGACAGCTGTCAAAAAAGCACGTGAGTATGTTTTCAAACAAGAGCACGTAGAATTTTTCAATTTGCCGCCACCACATTTCAAAGGTAAGTAGCTAAAGAGGGCAGCACTGTGCTCTATAGATTAAAGATGGCAGATGACAGCTGTCAAAAAAGCACGTGAGTATGTTTTCAAACAAGAGCACGTGGAATTTGCCGCCACCACATAGAGGGCAGCACTGTTCTCTCTGGATTAAAGATGGCGGATGACAGCTGTCAAAAAAAGCACGTGAGTATGTTTTCAAACAAGAGCACGTGGAATTTGCCGCCACCACATAGAGGGCAGCACTGTTCTCTCTGGATTAAAGATGGCTGCATGTCGAAAAGCATTTTTTCAAATTATCCGCCACCACATTTCAAAGGTAAGTAGCTAAAGAGGGCAGCACTTTGCTCAAAGATGGCAGATGACAGCTATCAAAAAAGCACGTGGCTGTCAAAAAGCACGTGGATTTGTTTATCTCGAGCTAGTGAGGTTAAGTTGGTACCACTAAGGTTTATTCCCGTCAAGATGGCAGTACTGAGGTTTGCGATGCGTTGTTGTCTGTCAAAAAGCACGTGGCTTTGTTTACAAATCTGTCAAAAGCACGTGGCTGTCAAAAAGCACGTGGCTTTGTTTACCTCGCGCTAGTGAGGTTAAGTTGGTACCACTAAGGTTTAGGCCCGTCAAGATGGCAGTACTGAGGTTAGCGATGCGTTGTTGTCTGTCAAAAAGCACGTGGCTGTCAAAAAACACGTGGGTTTGTTTACCTCATGCTAGTTAGGTTAAGTTGGCACTAGTGAGGTTTAGGCCCGTCAAGATGGCAGTACTGAGGTTAGCGATGCGTTGTTGTCGATGACAGCTGTCAAAAAGCACGTGGCTTTGTTTACAAATTCAAATCTCCCGCCAAAATTCAAATTTCCCGCGGGAGGAGGAGGCCTCTCCCGAGAGCCGGAGGAGGAGGAGGCCGCCGAATCCCTGCAATATACTACTTGTGTTAATTGAAAAATAAATTGAAACTGACTCTGTTCCTTAACAGTCCTTGGTTCGTTCACTCGTAAGGTTGATAAATACAAGTTTGAATATACACTTCGCAGTCACGACCGGGCTCAGTGGCTCAGACGGTTGAGGCGCTGGCCTTCTGACCCCAACTTGGCAGGTTCGATCCTGGCTCAGTCCGGTGGTATTTGAAGGTGCTCAAATACGCCAGCCTCGTGTCGGTAGATTTACTGACACGTAAAAGAACTCCTTGGGACTAAATTCCGGCACCTCGGCGTCTCCAAAAACCGAAAAAGTAGTTAGTGGGACGTAAAAGCCAATAACATTATTATTATTATTATTACACTTCGCAGTCTATCACCTACGAAAATACTTACAAGTATTTGAGAATTATTTACACACGAGAAAATTGCAAGTTCGGTGCTGTAGTTACAGAGTTTAAGTTAACTTTATATTCAGTCACCTGTCAGTGTTCGACACTTGAGAAATTCTAAGTATTATCGTACTATTATATCAATAAAATCTGTCGAAATATTTCAATCACTTGACGAAATACAAACACCGTTCAAAAGTCTATCACTGTTCAGAATGTCTCATTCACTTTGAAATATGGGCACTTGGAAAGTAAACACAAGTCTTAAAACACTCATCCTAAATAATCAATCACTTGTAAATGTTAATGTTGGCGAAGCACAAGTTGTATTATATCGCTCTCATTTTGAGTAAAAATCTATCCCTCACGAACTGGAAAACCGAAGAAAGTTTATAAGTATACTTTCAACAACGTAGAGTTAAAGTTCCTGAACGCGAAGAAATTAAACTGTCACTACGGGGTCGACCGTGGTATCTGCATTGGGAATTAGCCCTCCTTATATACGCAAATCGCGAAGATAGCAGTAATTGTATTTCACTGAATATTTTCTTTAGCTTTCGTCGGATTTACACCAAACTTTGTGGAAATGGAGACAAAAAATTTGACTACACGATGATGATGTTCTCATAATTTAATTATTATCCTAAGTAAAGTTAATGGAATATAACCTTTCGAATGTTCTCTGGCTGATGCAGTCCCTCTGTCACGAGGTGAGGTAGGCTGTGACGTCATAAGCTCCACGTCGCATACGGTCTGCATGCTGCAGCTAGCTGTTGTGTTGCCGCGCAGCGCATAATTCAAGTTCGAAGTGCGGGGACTTTATCTTGGACCAGCGTTCCTGGTACGATACATAGATACATGTATTAGGGTAAAGGGAGGTATAATCGTGGTGCAAGTAACTTCACTAGTACTGTAGTTTATTGAGTTCTCAACAGATGTCTCTAGCTACTTGCAATGATCTTCATCGCGCTGTGATGATAATCATGATGATGATGTTTAAAGGGGCCTAACAGCAAGGTCATCGGCCCCTAATGATACGAGGTGAACAAAAAGAACCCTAATGATACGAGGTGAACAAAAAGAAAATTAAAACGAATGAGGATGAAAAGATAAGCGTGAATCAAAAACAATCAATGGGTCCTATTCACAATGGTGTAAGTACTGGGATGATATTTTTCTAAAGGGGTACAAAATCCAGGTCACCGTTCTCTCATAATGGTACTAATCATAGGTAACGTAGGCTCATGGTGTTCCTCACATAATGGCATTACTCTCAGGCAACGCAGACCCATGATTTTCATCACACTGGTATTTATACCGGGCGCCAGCCAAACCCGTGGTGTTTTCTCACAAAGTGGTACTACACATAGGTAACGCAGACAGTGCCACGTATCACAAACAACGCTCAGACTCGTAATGTTTCTCGCATAATGGTACTGCTCCTATGTAGAGCCATGGTTCTCCTCGTAAGGTGATATTAGTCGCAAATAACGTCGACCCATGGTGTTCCTCACGTAATGGTACTAAGCACAAGTAGTTTCACGGTTCTAATATCATCACCCCTTGGTCACCCCTTTTGGTCGCCTCTTACGACAGAGTCCCTCGCCTACAGGGGGTTGTGTGTTTGGTCCGCTAGAGCTATTTTATTTCGCTCAAGTCCGCCGGCAAGCCGGTTAGGACTCACCTATCCGGCACCTGGGACGCGCCACGTAGGACTATCACCTCTCACCCCTGCTCCCCCTACTACGCCAGCATAGTAGGTTCGTGGCATCGTGCTCTATAGACTTATCACGAACTTACCTCCCCTTACACTACATGCATATATACTCAATACAGACCTACACCTTTGTGCAGTCTATCTGCTACCTTCTTTGAATTTACTAAACGCCGCACAATCCTCTATCCGTAACTAGATCCATGGCGTCGTTTGGTTCTATACCTGTCATCTTAAAATCTTTAGAAACTGAATCTAACCTTCGTCGTCTACCTCTACTTATCTTACTCTCCGTAACAGAGTCCATTATTCTTGTAGCTAACCTATCCTCCTCCAATCGACTCGCGTTACCCCACCACCGAAGCCGGTGTATATGTACCGTTTCATCAACCGAGTTCATTCTTAACTCCTGCCATTGTTCCCACCTGCTTGTACCAGCGATCATTCTCGCTACATTCACGTCTCTTAATTCTAACTTATGAATAAGATATCCTGACTCCACCCAGCTTTCACACCCGTAAAGCAAAGCTGTTGTAAAGATAGTTTAGTCCGGGAGCTGACTTCCTTCTTACAGAATACTGTTGATCCCAACTGCGAGTTCACTGCATTTGCTTCACTGCACCTTGATTCAATCTCACTTACTACATTACTATCATGGGAGAGTACTCTACACCGAGCGAGATGGCTGTGAGCTTGCAATCGGGAGATGGTGGGTGACGTTCATCGTACGGTTCTTCAGCTTGACGTTCTCTCTTGAGTACGGGAAGAAGGAAATTACGTCACAGTGAGAAATAAAATAATGTTTCTACTTGTGAGAGCTTGTTGCCTTGTTTTCAGAAGGGGCTTTTTATTCTGCAAATAAATAAATCTTATATTTATGTATTCCCTTCATTTGTATTACAATTTGCTGTAAGTCACACCGACACAGATAGGTCTTACTGCGACGACGGGAGAGCAAAGAGCTAGGAGTGGAAAGGAAGCGACCGTGACCTTATTTAAAGTACATTCCCAGCATTTTTCGGATGTGAAAATGAGAAACCATGGAATTTCTTTCATATTTTTGAACATATCTTAACGAGAGCTACTCCTGATATTTGTCTCAATATAACACTGCTTGAGGTTTATTCAAGTAATCTGAATCCAGTCCGTGTATGAACATTATTAAATTGCATATTTACGTATCATTCTAGCGTAGTTCCAAGCCAACATCAATACATAACAAACAGTAACAAGAGAGATACTTCCCTTCCATCTGGAATATCTGCGCACAAATGTTCGCCGATGTTCACTTACTGAGTTGCTGCAATTCTACCAAGGAACCGCTAAAACCACAACGTGATACGCCATATGATGAATGTGCACTTGCTGCCGTTCGATCCGAGCGAGTTAAATAAATGTACTTGCATATTATTTATCTAATTGTATTTACTTATCTAATGTCTACAGTCTTCGACTTATTTGTAGATACAATAGTAACGCAACTCAAAAAAAAATAGTTCTGAGTTAAATGAGTTTAAAATTTCTGACGGACCGCAGATAATAATTAAATTCTTCTGGAACACTGGCCCAACTTACAATGTATCACTATTGACGAACAGAATATATTACGTGACTGCAGAGCTCCAGGTACAGACTTAGAAGCGCTAGTATTGCGGCCAATGTAAACAACAAAGAAGAGAATGCGACAGCGCCACTTCCGCAATTTGTTGCTGGAATTTTGAAGTACAAGTTATGCCGCAGTTGCTGATAGAAGAATGCAATGCTGGAGAGCGTATTATATCCAAATTCGTAAAGTAACGCGATAAAATGTGTGACGGAAGTGTAACCATAGCAACCGTGCAGACTGCGATGTAAGGTATTGTTACCTAGCCTCCGTGCAGGCAGTGATGTAAGGTATTGTTACCTAGCAACCGTGCAGTCTATGTTGTGACGTATTGTTACCTAGCAACTGTGCAGGCAGTGATGTAAGGTATTGTTACCTAGCAACTGTGTAGCCTATGTTGTAACGTATTGTTACCTAGCAACCGTGCAAGCTATGATGTAAGGTATTGTTACCTAGCAACCGTGTGTTCTGGCTGGTTGCCGTCTGAAATTAAGAGTCGTTGATGGATGGCCATGACTGAGAGACATGTTTATAATCATTTGATTTTCTCATAGAGAAAAGTGGTTTGTTTTCTTTCTGAGATGTGCCACAATTACAGCCCATGAGCGATATGCATTTTTATTTCTTTCTTGCTTTCATTCTTTTGCGACTCTATTCTCCACAATCTGTTAGAGTCTCGGGTGTTAACTGTACCGCACAATTGGATTCGACCCTGTTTCCCAGCCGGATGTCCTTTCTGACGCCAATCAATCAATCAATCACTGCTGATCTGCATTTAGGGCAGTCGCCCAGGTGGCAGATTCCCTGTCTGTTGTTTTGCTAGAATTTTCTTAAATGATTGCAAAGAAATTGGAAATTTATTGAACATCTCCCTTGGTAAGTTATTCCAATCCCTAACTCCCCTTCCTATAAACGAATATTTGCCCCAATTTGTCCTCTTGAATTCCAACTTTATCTTCATATTGCCAACCCTATATAGAGGGGTGTACTCACTTTTGCGTGTTTCTGTGGTGGTCTTACGACCAGGACCGCTTCCTTCCCAGTCCTAACCCTTTGCCGTCCCAACGTCGCCATAAGACATTTCTGTGTCGGTGCGTCGTAAAGCAACTTTTTAAAATATCTCCAATGGTTGGTAATGTAGTGTATTGACTGAATATGAACAGGAAAGTGTTCGGACAGACAGAAATACCCAGTCCTCGAGCCAGGAGAATTAATCAGACGCGATTTAAATCCCTGAACCACTAGGCTGAGTGGTTCAGACCGTTGAGGCGCTGGCCTTCTGACCCCAACTTGGCAGATTTGATCCTGGCACAGTCCGATTAGTTTGATTTTAGACAAGTAGTGATCGGAATCAGATGCTCTGCTTCTTACTACCTTGACATTCATAATTTATTTAATGTTTCTTATGGGCATAGCTACATGATCCAGTTGAAAGTTTTTACAGATAGTAATTAATCTCATTCCATTGATGTTTGTTCTTTGGTGTGCAGCATATTGTCCCTCTATTGGTCTATGAATTCTCTCTCTTCCTTCTTGGGCATTGAAATCTCCAAGTAATATCACCACATTTGATTTCGAAATTGTAGATAATTCATCACCCAGGAGTGTCCAGAATTTATTTAATTTATTTATTTATTTATTTATTTATTTATTTATTTATTTATTTATTTATTTATTTATTTATTGACATTCCTTTGTCTACTAGAAATAACGCGCATGCGCAGAAGCTCACGTCGATGTGCTGCCTTTTCGCACCCCTCCCCCCCCCTCGCCGCGCTCCCGGCCTGCCATTTGTTCTCTCGCCATTCATTTGTTACTGGTGAATGATTCGAGCAGACAGGCAACGCGGCGCGCCACAATCGCGTGATGGATGATGACAAGGACATGGCCTTCTTCCTGGTTTCGAACACAGCGTCCTCGGTAATGAATGCGGCCAACACCAGATGGCGCCCTATCAGTAGGTAACAATTGAAGAGCGAGATCTATTCCAGTGGTTATGAATATCGACGGGTTCAATAGGAGCAGAACAGTTCAGTAACAGTGAAGATATAATCTGTTTATGGAATATGCACTAGGTAGAAATGGACGAAGTTGTTCCTTTTGTGGAAGAGTTCCGGTTGTTCTTGCTACGGGAAAATACTATGTTCCAAATAACAGTCCGGAGTTTAGGAGGTGGGGAATTAGAAAACATCAAAAAACCTCGTGTACACCCTGTGGGTGGGGAACGCAGTTGAAAAACACACCAACTGTATCCCCTGTCTGTCATAAGAGGTGACTAAAAGGGGCGACCAAGGAGTGGTACTTTTGGATCCATGAGACAATCTGTGATTAGTACCATTACGCGATGAACGCCGTGGGTTGACTTTACTCGCGATTAGTACTACTGCATGTGTCTGGTTGTACTCCCTCTGTGAGCTGCTACTGTTTCCAGCTGAGTCTGTGGTTAGTAGTACCATTATTAAGAACACCAAGGGTATAAAACACTTGCACCTTGGTTAAATACGTTTGCATTTTAACCTTTTAGTGCCTGAAAATATTATTAGCTTTACGTCCCACTCCTACGGTTTTTGGAGACGCCAAGGTGCCCGAATTTAGTCTAGCAGGAGTTTTTTAACGTGCCAGTAAATCTGCTGGCACGAGGCTGACGTATAGCTAGGATCGAACCTGCCAAAATAGGGTCAGAAAGCCAACACCTCCGCCCGGACTTTCCCTAATAATCATTTTCATTTCCCATTGCCCAGCTCCTGCCAGGCCGGGGTGTTGAAGGCACTTCACCGTTGCCTCTATTTCCACCACTTCTCTTCAGTAATTGTCTTCCATTCTACTCTTCTTTTTCTTATACTGTTCTTGACAGAGTCTATCCATCTTTCTCTGGCCCTCCCTCTTGCTCTCTTTCCTTCTATCTTAGCCCCCAACACTTATTTTTGTATCCTTCCCTCCTCCATCCTCATAACATGTCCAAATCATTGCAATTTATTCTTCTCCATCCTATTACTCAGTTTTTTACCCCTATCTCTTCTCTGACCTCAACATTTCTTACTCTGTCTCTCTTTTTCTTCCCTATCATACTCCTCAGGAGCTTCGTCTCATTGGCCTGAATTTTACTCTCATTTCTTACTGTCAAAGTCAAAGTCTCTGATGCATACGTTAATATAGGGATATAGAGTACATCTTGTACATTTCATAGGAACTTCTCTCAGCAAGTTCCTTTCATTCTCTTAGGAGGTATTAAATTAATTATTAAATTTATTATTATTTTATTATTGTGGATAATTCACAATTTTACAATTGGTTTATGCACGTTTCGGCACAATGTACATGGAAGAAGAACAATTCAGTACATAGGCACATACGCTTCATGTACGAAGTACCTGCAATTTACGCTCCTGGTACACTCTCAGGCCAGAGAAAACGGATTACGGAACACTGTTCTTCCTTGGTCCAAACAGAGAGTGGCACAAACTGTACTGATCTGATAATGCTGAAACCTACCACAGACGTAGACAACGATGCCATCTAGCAGCTGGTGAGTACACAACGCCATAGAGCCAACATAAAGACAATTAGAGCAAAATGTCCGATGTTATTGACTTGCCTACGTATACTTACGCACAATATTGAAAAATAAATTTGTCAGATATTTATAGGGTATTTACAATATATAAATAGTCAAAATTATTAGTAGACAATTTTCATTAGTCTTCTATATATGGTGAATGGTTTCTTCATACCAATAAACTTCCTTACTATATGGCTACTTTTTGTAATTCTCTGTAAGTGAGAGGGTAGAGATTAACTTCTTCAATGCTCCTGTGTAGTGTCTTTGGTATAATACCACTACAACTAATCACAGATCTGTGTACTTGGATATCTCCTCCATATGTGTGGATTATTATTATTATTATTATTATTATCCATTTAGGCCCAATAAATACCACGTTAAATAAGTGTTACACATTTTTGAAAAAGTTCGTATTCATCCCAAAATCACTGCTGCTTGCTATCATTCCGTCGTCCAACGACTTTTCTGCTTTTATTTTTCGTTGAAGTCCTTGAAATTTTTGATTTCTAATAGGTACTGTGCTCGATTTTTAGATGTATCTCACCTTAGTCCAGCCTTATTTAAGTCCTTCCTGACCTCTTGAACCACTTGACAGAAGCCTTAGATCTACTATCAAGTATCTGAAAGATTTGTATTGTCAGGCGGTTTCCATCCATTCTGAAGAGGTGTCCATAGAATTTCGAACTTCCTTTCCTGATAATTGTCCATTGTCCATTTCCAATGGTACAATATCATTAAACATTATTCAATATTAAATAAAATATTAACTATTAATTTATAATGGTTTTTTCATCTTTAATCCTCCATTTCTGAAGAAGACCGCGGAAATGTGACATACGCTCGCTCTGCGATACATTAGGCTACAGTGAGAATTTCGCGATGCTCCTGGATGTCTGCTGTGGGCAAGGTGAGCTGAGGCGGGACAAATTTCATGGTTGCGAGAAGACAGCCCATTTAAACGACGCCGCAACTACAAGAAGAAAAAATAACGGGAGTGAGGGCAAGGCCCCCTGGGAAGAATTCTGACGCTACTGCAGAAAATCAACGCCTACTAGACACTCCTCGACTGAAAGGAAGGCATACAGCATAAAGGACCCACAGGGAACAAAGCCCCCTGAATTAAATACAACAGCGCGAAGCCCAGTTCTTTTCTCGGGAGAAAAACTGCCACCTAAATCTTCTCTCTTCCTCCTCCTCCTCCTCCTCCTCCTCCTCCTCTTCCTCCTCCTCTTTTATATTTGCTCCGTGGCTGGTGAAATATTAAGGCAAGCAGCTTTCTGAATGTTGCCTGGCTGGTTACGTTACATCGGATCGTAGACTGTGATTCTGTTGACCAAAGCTAAATCGTGTTACACGCAATCCGTTTGTGTGTTACAGAAAAATTTTAACGACGGTAGTTTTGCATTTGTAATTTTATTATGATTATGATTATTATTATTATTATTATTATTATTATTATTATTATTATTATTATTATTATTATTATTATTATCGATTCCTTATGACTAGAGCCCGTATGTCCAGACAGTAATAGGTTAGAATGCAAACCAAGTTACGTGGTAAGAAGAGTCGTCTACCCACTCTTCCGTACTGTAGTGAGAGTAGCATACATTATAGGGGTTCTAAGAGGCCGGGACATTAATATTTAAGCAAATCTCATAGCAGAACTGTTGTCCGGGTAAAGTATACCCGTTAACATTGATGATTTCATGGCCCGTACTTGTAGACATGATTTAGGGTTTGGGCTTATGCCTGTCAATGAAACGAAGTGAAACTCTTTCCGTTTCTCAGAGAACTTTGCTCCCAGTCTTCAGAAGAAAACCTCAACTGTTCCCGAAGAACTCTTCTATAAATATCGTGTGTAGAGTATACCTGTTATCTGCTTTATGTCCGGCTCCATGGCTAAATGGTTAGCGTGCTAGCCTTTGGTTCAGAGGGTCCCAGCTTCGATTCCCGGCCGGACCGGGGATTTTAACCTTCATTGGTTAATTCCAGAGGCTCTGGGGGCTGGGTGTTTGTTTTGTCCCCAACATCCCTGCAAATCACACACCACATATAACACTATCCTCCACCATAACACGCAGTTACCTACACATGGCAGATGCCGCCCACCCTCATCTGAGGGTCTACCTTACAAGGGCTGCACTCGACTAGAAATAGCCACACGAAATTATTATTATCTGCTTG
Organism: Anabrus simplex; assembly: GCF_040414725.1. Classification (NCBI taxonomy): domain Eukaryota; kingdom Metazoa; phylum Arthropoda; class Insecta; order Orthoptera; family Tettigoniidae; genus Anabrus; species Anabrus simplex. The sequence continues at coordinate 210,228,861 of NC_090279.1, read as the reverse complement.
ATTATGGTTGCAATCAGCCTAAACATCCGGGCTTTACTTACGACCAACAAAGGAGCGCACTTGAACTGTTTCCTTCCAATATCTCTTCATTCGTTAACTGAGTTCTTTGTGCATTCTTCTTTTATGTTTATCTGCATGTTTATGTTTGCTTACTGGTCTTGTAAATGTTGCTCTACCTTGAATCTTCGTTTATTTCCACTAACCTTGTTGCGATTTTAAATGGATTTTAGGGTTTTTCACGCATAAAGTGCCTCTGCTTTGATGACTGTTGTAGTGTCGTAATTTTGCGTCTTTTATGTAGATTTTTGTTATATTTGTTTCACGATATTTTTGTTAAGTTCTTTGCAGTTTCGCAGCTGTATTCATGTTTGCATCCTGATTTCTCCCAGCTGGATGATTAATTTCTGCCATACACTTGGAACATATTTCCGAATTTGGTGATTAATGGTTCAACCCTGATTTAATTCCTTCCTTACACTACGCCCTTTTTTTTCTTTTTTCTTTTTTTTTTTTGCTATTTGTTTAACGTCGCACTAACACATCGAAGGTTTTCGGTGACGGGAGGGTGGGAGATTGGGAAGTTAGCGGCCGTGGCTTTCATTAAGGTACAGCCCCAGCATTTGCCTGGTGTGAAAATGCGAAACCTCGGAAATCCATCTTCAGGGCTGCCGACAGTGGGGTTCGATCCCACTATCTCCCGAATGCAAGCTCACATCTGCGCGACCCTAACTGCATGGCCACTTGCTCGGTCCACTGCATCTATTCAAACGAAATTTGAAAACTATTATTATTATTATTATTATTATTATTATCATTATTATTATTATTATTTCTAAAAACCCGTTTAGAGGGCACGATGAATCAACTTTGGTTACTTTTCATTGTTTTCTATTTCCTTTTCTTCCAAATTTCCTTCATCCTTCGAGAGTGTCGTTCCTTCTTTTCTTGAGTCCACTTTCTTCTAGTTGTTGGTTTCTTCCGCTCCTGAAACGCTGCATTTTGAACTACTTCTCTCAAAAGTGTTCTATTTTTAATGTATCTGTTTTAATTCCAGCATTTTTTATGTCGTTCTCAATTTCAATGAACCATATGTGTTTAGATTTGTAACTATTCAGAAGGTTGAAGATGCGCTTGGTTAGTCTGTTGTTATCTATTCTGTAAATTTGTCCAAAAGATTACAGTCTTCTTTTCCTCATTACGTCAGTTAGTTAGTCTGTTAGGTCTTAACCTGTATTCTGGATTATTATTTCGTTTAGCTCCCAATATTTTTCTCTTCTTTCAACGTTCTCTAGATTTTCGAGATCTCCAGTTCTTGTTAGTTCAAGTGTTTCTGCCGCATATAAATTTTCAGGTCTGACTACTCTTTGGTAGTGTCTCAATTTGTGTTATTATATGATTATTATTATTATTATTATTATATCACAGCCTGTTTCCAGTCATTCAGGAATGGAATAAATGGAGCCGCCATCTAGCGGCGAGAATAGGAATTGTGCCGGCTGCCGAAGCCTTTCGCACTCCCCTGGGACAATGACTAATGACTGACAGATGAAATGAAATGGTATTTGAGTGTGTTGTTGGAATGAAAGATGACAGAGAAAACCAGATCACCCGGAGAAAAATATGTTCCACCTTCGCTATGCCCAGCTCAAATCTCACATAGAGTTACCGGGATTTGAACCACGGCACCCAGCGGTGAGAGGAAGGCAGGTTGCCGCCAGAGACACGGACGCTATTATTATTATTATTATTATTATTATTATTATTATTATTATTATTATTATTATTATTATTATTATTATTATTATTATTATTATTTGCGAACCAAACGGCTGCTGATATAAGGTCATTAACATAGCAAGGTACACACGCATGTCTCTTCTGGGTTCGTGGCAATTGGAAATGAAAAAGCGGATTTACTAGCAAAGTTTGGTCCAGTATCCATTTATAGCACGAGAAACATGGGGTTGAAATAATTGATCATGGGAAATGTTCTATGCGTTTCAAAATTCTTCGAAAATATTTAAGAGATGGTTAGGTAAACAACTCATAGGGAATCCGCCACCTGGGCGACAGCAGATCATTGATGGTGCCTGTTCCTCCTTGACACCCCTGTTGCTGTGTCTCTGCGGCTCGAGAAAGTCAAGAATATTTTACATAAAATATGTATATAAAGGGAATAGAAGCTGTGGATTGCATTAACGGGCAAGTTTTTCTGACAAGATGACGTCTCCACGTCGTCTCCGCCGAGCTCGATAACAGTCATCAATATCCTTTAGAAGAAACCAATCGCAGACTCATCCATCTTAATTCATATTAAAAGGCGGCCTTGTCAACTTGAAAGCTATTATAGAGCCCCTCACGAGGAACGTCGCGAGCGTTTTCAAATAGCGTGAGTGACGTCACGAGATGGAAATTGCAGGTGGACATTTGAGAAGTTTTAAACACAGAGTGCTCGAATAATTTAATGTTTCTTACTGGTACTATTTTCCGTTTAGTATTTCAACCTTTTGAGGACGGTATATATTTACTATTTTGTGTATAGCTCACAAATCTTAACAAATCCAAAACTATGACGCATATTCAAATAATAATTGCACAAATTAAAATATATATATGCTAATTTCTCCGCTACACGGTAAAGCATAGAACCATGGATATATTTTTAGGTTTAGAGCACGAGAGAGCAAGTACACATTCTCTGATATTTCCCCTCGTAGGCCCGTATTAACCAATGTCAGTTACTTTTGCTGTTATGTTAGATTTCCAGAACTTCTGTAATATAATCATCGATAACCGTAACTTACCATTATCTCGGTTTAACGATACTAAGTTTCTGTTTCAATCTGAATTTGATATTTTCTTATTAAGGAACGGAAAACTAATTATTTATTTATTCATTTATTTATTTGTTTATTTATTTATCTATCCATCTATCTATTATATCTGTCTGTCTATCTATCTATCTATCTATCTATCTATTTATTTATTTATTTATTTATTTATTTATTTATTTATTTATTTATTTATTTATTTATTTATTTATTTATTTATTTATTTATTTATTTATTTATTTATTTATTTATTTATTTATTTATTTATTTATTTATTTATTTATTTATTTATTTATTTATTTATTTATTTATTTATTCGTGTCAGTAGCACAATATAGATTACAGATGCAAATTAGATGAAATATATGAAATTACAATATTACATAAAATTAAACAGTTATTTACAAGATATCGGCCCAGAATTTGGCCACGTTAAAACAGCACTGATACTGTGCATTTAACAGGGCACAGAGAGCAATTAATAATGTGCATTGTCGTTTGTACCACGCCGCATTCACATATATCTTCATGTTGTCCTTTGATCTTCCAACGCCTGCTCTTAGTCTGTTCAGTGAGGCCTTAGTTATGAATTGTGTACCATGAACTACACTTTTCAAAACTGGAACATGATTGTGCAATCTTGTTTCATTCACTAAAAAGAAAAGAAAAGTGACACTGAATTTTCGAAATTTAGATGGCGCCACAGGCCAAATGATTGACTTGACACCGGAAAATCTACCATCATGAAACTCATGGTCTTGAAATAAGCATGAGATCAGATTTAATGCATTTTCAAGTATTCAGTCAAACATATGTTTTATAATTTCTGCTGCATAAGAGTAAAAAGAGGTATACCGCTGAAACCCACGGTGGTAGTGGCCCGACACTACCTACCCCTTCTTTTCTCTATTTGAATTTTTTCGAATCCTATAAAAGTGCATTTTTCATCCCTAATGCCACCCTATTATTTGCGAAAACCTAAAATTAAAACGTTTGTCCTCTCAATTGGCGCATACCATACAGAGATCCGATGTCATTTTAAAAGTTCATGCTTATCATTATAGCCTGGATGTTTAAGCTGTAATAGGTTAGAATGCTAACATACTAAAGTAAATAACATGTATACTCTACCCGGACAACAGTTCTGCTATGAGGTTTGCATAAACAGTAGGGGTCTAGCCCATTAGAGCCCCCACAATTTGTTACTCTCGCTGCACTACGGAAGAGCGGGTAGACGACAGTTCCTACCAGGTAAGTTGGTTTGTATTCTAACTTATTACTACCTAAACATCCGATCCGTACTTGATGCAAGTGTTATGTACTAGTATAACTTAAGTTAAATTATCTAAACCCATGGGTAAATAGTGGAAATATCGAGCTCGATAGGTATTACTATTATTGTTATTGTTATTGTTATTGTTATTGTTATTATTATTATTATTATTATTATTATTATTATTATTATTATTATTATTATTATTATTATTATTATTTACGTAGTTGTGTGTCCGGCCCCGCGGTGTAGGGGGCAACGCGTCCGCCTGTCAACCAGCGGCCCCGGGTTCGATTCCCGGTCGGTTCAGGGGTTCCTAATTGTAAATGATTAATATCCCTGGCCTGTGGACTGGGTTATTGTGTTATCCTTAACGTTCCTTTCCTCACATTCATCACTCTACACTTCCGCAACTCCACATACACGCAGGTTCCTCTCATATGGTGAAAGTAGTGGTAAAAGATCTACAGAGAACGACGCCACAAACAAACAAACAAATATCATTTTAAAAATAAATAAAAATACGTAGTTATGTACGGACTTTATTTGGTATAAATCGTGGTTGTATCATTTATTATTTGTGTCTTGTATGATCTGTCTTGAGTAAAAAAAACATGTGAGGTTATGTCACGATACGTCTGCTGTATTTATATTAATCAGACTTTATTTAATGTAAGAACACGTAATTAAAGTATATAATTTATTATTACCTGTAAATATGATGTATAAATCCAATGTAATATTGTGCAACACAGGGTAAGATTCCAGAACAACGCACCTTTGTCAATCGAGTTTTATAGAATATTCTATCCATTTGTACATAGGTTTTTGGAGACTCAAGTAAATACGAGAAAGCACCTTGTTTCATACTTTTGTAGAAGCCTGGCCAGGCAAGAGACAGTCTTAGGAGTTGAGTTTTGTTGCTAGTGAGGAGTTGTTGGTGTTTGAACTCATGTTGTGAGTTTGTTGTGTTGGTAGTTGGTTGATATGCTAATTTGGAAGTCTTCCTCTTCTCCTTCTTCTTCTTCGAGTCAGTTCAAGATGGCAGTTCATAGTGTGTGTGTGTGTGTAATGTGTATATAAACTGTAAATAAAACAGTCTACACAAATAACAGCATCTCCTGTGTGCATCTTTGTGATTACGATATACCTATCACAATGTATTAATGTTTCCTGAACTTGAATTACACACACGAATATATGTGCTTTTTAAATAACGCTTTTAGTTATTATATCAATCACTTAATCATTAGAAAAGTCTTTTGAATACAGGAAAAAATGAACCTACTGAACGCTTGGCATTGATACGCGCCAAAATGCGACAACTGCTATGAATTACTGGCGACTGTAAAATAGGAGGCATTCTGTCGACTGGTTTTCAAGTCTAGACAGTAAATTATAGACATATTTTTCATTTATTTTCCATATTTTAATAGTAGTTCCGTATGCTAAATAGATATCTACAGAAATTAAATCTTCAGAGATGACAAATTGTGGTATACACTCAAATAAAAACTGATGTTACCACTCAAACTGTAGGATCGAATCACAGGAATTACCTAGAGCGTTCAAAAATATTACACACTAACAAAGGATGCTCTTCGTCCTTCCGATGACAATCGTCACAAAACCTTTTGGGGTGAGCAAGCTTCTATATGATCGACAGATGCAAATATATTCAGTATTTAATCCGAAAATCCAATAAAATATATGACTTTTTCCGGAGAAACTTTCCACGTTTCAGGACGTCAAATTAATTTTGAGGGATGATTATTCATAATTAATGAGAGAGGTGGGAACAGTGCACTCCTAATTGAAGGCTGTCGTGGTAGCTGAGTGAAATGTAGTCAAGTATAAATTGGTCGTGAATATGTTTCAACGGTGTTTTAGCGAAGTTAAATAAGAAGAGAAACTTTAAAAGAGGAAGAATAAAAAGAAGAGGAAACGAATATAAGAGAGATTATGATGATAATGCTGATGATGCCACGAAACTAGTACAGGATCAAGAAAATAAAGAACTACGAGAAGAAGAGAAGAAATAAAATAATAATGAGGGAAGAGGTAGGATGGAAAAGAGGAAGAAGTGAGATCAAGAGGAAGTTGGAGTGGGATAGATGCGGTGGTTGTAACGGCCAGATTCACATAAAGTGCCGACCTTAATGAAATGGAGAAAATTCCAGGAAGATGATTATTATTATTATTATTATTATTATTATTATTATTATTATTATTATTATTATTATTATTATTATTATTATTATTATTATTATTATTATTTAGGTTGTCCATAGCCCAATGCATGAAGACTCGTGAGAAGGAGAGAAAGAGAGTAAGAAAGAAAGAAAGAAAGAAAGAAAGAAAGAAAGAAAGAAAGAAAGAAAAAACGAAAGACCAGGAAGAGAGGACAATATACATTTCAAATAATAATATTATTGGCTTTATGTTCTATCTACTTTTACGGTTTTTGGAGATACAGAGGTGCCGTAATTTAGTCCCGTAGGAGTTCTTTTACGTGCCTGTAAATCTCTATGAGGCTGCGTTTTTAGCACCTTCAAATGCCACTGGATTGAACCAGAGTCGAAGCTGTTAGTTGGGGTTAGAAGACCAGCGCGTCAACCGTCTGAGTCACTAGCCCGTTAATGTGTGTTTCAGTTTGGCTTACGATCAGTCTAGGTTCTTCATGTTTGCAGCTCATTGTTACATCCTCGATCGAATACTTACCATAATTTATTTTGTAAGTTTACACTGATTTACTTCAGCAATGAGATACTTGAAAAATGCGTGAAGAAGCTGCACACAGTCACCAAATAGTGTTCTGTACTCCTCAACGATACTTCTTTTTTTATTCCAATACGTTCTTATTTCCTACATTCAGTCACTCAACCGAGCTGATAAATTGTTCTTGCGTGCATGTATTCATATTGTTAATTAACTGTACAAACGTAATGGTGCTTCGACTGTCTTCTCATGCCTGAATGCACCTCTGCTCTACGCAATGCAGCTATCAGCTAAGTCAGAATGGTTGCCTACACCAGGTACGTCACGGCGAACTCGAGACACACATCCGAGCATTGTACACGAAAGAGGATCGTTCAGCAGTTCATAAGACCCAGCACACAAAGACACAATGAAGTCACATCTATTGTATATTTCACCGAGTAATGTGATTGTGGGTGGGAGCATGGAATACAACGACGGTATTCCCGGCATGTTTAAAACAGCGACTAAGAAGGCGCAGATATCGTATGAACCTGGGGATGTGCGTGTCTGCACGACTTCAGAGATGGAATGGCGCGTACAACTAACACTGACAATCGGGCCCCAATCAAATACGTCGAGTCTTACCAATTTCTTTCTTAAATGTTACTCTCTCGGCCAGTACGAGGTCTGACGACATCAATTCACGTGCCACGCCGTACTACTGCATTCGCCACGGCGACCACAGTGCCATGTCGTCAAAATGGCGGCTATCTCTGATTCAGTTGCTCGTCAGTGTACATCGGGATCCAATTCTTGTGTCCTTACTTCCTATACACTTTCAATTGAACATCCGTTCAGGGTGATGACAGATCTACATGTAAGACTAAAACACTGAATTTCAGAGTTTTATACCTCCCGCATGTATCCATCTGAAGTATTATTATCTTTCGGGGGCAGAGGTACGTTCGTATCACCATTCTGAACGCCTGGAAGGTATGCATAGCCACTTAACGTCGTGTACGGACAAGTTGCAGACCATTCCAGTGCTAGGACACCCTGTTAACGCTGCTGTAGAACGGCTTGTGGCCTTCCCAGGCTGAAACATATTCCAGGTATATGAATTACAATGCGAACGGATTTATGTCCTCACACGCTATTTTTGTTCCCCATGTCTTTTGTACATTACTTGAACATTGTTTGAAAAATATCCCTTTCTTTCTCTGCTGTGGTAGAATTGTTAAAGATTAATGAGTACTTCCCTCAACAGCCAGATGCCTTTCCTTCATCACGGCCTCCTGAATATGGATTTATTTAAAGTGGGCGTGCAGTAAACATCTGGTCGTCTCCTAAACTGAAGTCATCACAACACGACTGGACCTACTGTCCTGCGACGTCAAAGTGTAATTGAAATAAAACCCGTCGTTCTTCTTTTCTCTTCAACTGAAGTAATAAATTTTCCTGACCTGGATATGCAAAATGTGCGTTATTAACTTGTATATGAATGCGTGTATCTCTTTTCTCATCGTATCCTCAAGCCCTTTAAAAGCATGTGGTTCTTATTAAAAATGTCATCAGGCTCCATTGCTCAATGGTTTGCGTGCTGGCTTTTGGTCAGGGAGTGCGGGATACGATTTCCGGCCGGTGTAGGATTTTAACCTTCGGGGGCTGGATACGTGTGTCATCGCATCGTCATAGACGCGCAGGTCGCCTAGACGGCGTCAACTCGAAAGACATGCACGAGGCCTCATCGGAGGCCACACGCAATTAATTACATTAAAGATGCCAGGTCATGAAGTTAGCCCGAATAAAGAAATATTCGCTGTTTTGTTCATAGAATATGTCAGTTTGCTAACATAATTAACAAGGTTGTAAATAAGGGTTACAAATCTCCTATGGTTCTACTTAGAGCCCGGATATTTAGGCAGTAATAGATTAGAATGTAAACTTACTTTTTTGGGGGATTGGCGTTTTCGTCGCACCGACACAAGTAGGTCTTAGGGTGACGATGGGACAGGAAAGGCCTAGGAATAGGAAGGAAGCTGCCGTGGCCGTAATTAAGGTACATTCCCAGCATTTGCCTGATGTGAAAATGGGAAATCACGGAAAGCCATCTTCAGGGCTGTCGATAGTGGGATTCGAACCCACTATCTCCCGCATGAAGCTCACAGCCGCACGCCCCTAACCACACGGCCAACTCGCTCAGTATGTAAACTTACTGAAGCGAGTAACACTCAATTCTATCTGCACAACAGTTATGCTATGAGGTCTGCATAAACATTAGGTGCAATATCACAACCCCTAGAATGTATGTTAATGTTGCTACATTATGGAAGAGCAGGTGAACGACACTGCCTGCTAATTTAGTTAACATTCTAGCCTATTACTGCGTAATAGCAGGACTCTAGTAATAAGGATCGTAGTAAGGATATTAAGGAGAGGGCATGCAAGTCACTGATAAGACCTCAGTTACATGCTTCCGATACATGAGACCTTCACACGGATTACTTAAATGGAGCATTAGAAAAGATCAAAAGGAAAGCAGGACGATTTGTTCTTGGCGATTTCCGACAAAACTAAATTGTGTTATTAAATTGTTCCAAATTTCAAGCTGGGAAGACGGGAGTAAGGAGGTGTTCGACTAAGGGGTATGTTCCGAGCTTTCAAGGAAGAGATAGCGTGGAATGATATTAGTAGACGAAGAAGAATCTTGAGTGGAGTTTTAAAAGTAGGAAATATCACAATATGAAGATGATGATAATCGCGTTCCCTCAACAACCGTGTGTGCACATTTTAACCTGACGCCATCTGGCTGCATGCTCGTTCCGTTTTACTCTAGGCCCACTAGATGGCAGTGTAAATCGAATCTCTCTTGGGCGTATGTGAATCAGTTTTTACCAGTTTTGTCGGGTGCACACCAAATGTGTCACCAGAGATCTTTTACACGCCGACATCATACGACATGGTGTGTCGAGTGAACTGTTTATCGCTCGTCAAAAATTTGACTACCTCTGCCGGATTTGAACCCACGATCTTGAGATCCGAAGGGCGACACTATACCACCGATCCACGGAGGCAGTTAAAGGTAATGAAAGTTGGAATTGAGGCAAATATTCGCTTGTAGAAAGATAAATTGGAGATGCGAATAATTTACCGAGTTACATGTTTGTTATTTTTCCAGCTTCTTTATTAATCATTAAAGGATTTGTTTAAATACTTGTTTGACGTCCTGTATTAAGGTACAACCCCAGTATTACTCTCATGTAAAAATAGTAAACCACAGACAACCATCTTCGGGGCTGCAGATGGTGGTGGAATTCGAACTCATTATCTCTCGAATGCAGGCTGACAGCTGCGTGACCCTAACCGCACGGCCAACTCACTCGGTCATTTAAAGAAAGAACTGATAGTGAATTTGTCACCTGGGGGATAGCTCTAAATAAATTATTTTAAGGAAAACTTACAAATCACTGCAAGTTATTCGCTCACACGGTTGAACGAGAGGAACCGAACACCGTTATACTGTGGGCAACAGACCTACAAGGTCAAATGAAACAGCTCGATTGCTGCTCGATTCTTACCACTGCAAACTGATTTTTATGCAGATTATGGAGAATTCTTCTTTCTCGATATCTCATCCTGATCATCTTTAGAATCTAATGCAATTGTAAATTCCTTATGGTGTATTATCTTAACATCTCCAATAGCCGATCCTAATATCTGCTACTGGAAGACGTAAATTAGCTTGTAGAACAATCCCGAAGCAGCGCTCATTACTTTCAAGAAGAACCATATGTGCTGAGGATTATCCTGCGATACAGTCGGCTTTATCAGTGTATTAACAACAATTCAAACACCCTCGAACCCACTGAAGTATTGCCAAGTAAGTTTAATGACGTGTGTATTTACGTATAATCCCAAACCCAAATGAGTCGTAAATTAAAGACATTTTTATTGCAGGCCTTATATTTAAGTCATGAAAGTTTAAGATGTTTTCAGGCAACCATACATATCGATGATCATTTTATTTGTATTCTTCTTCTATATTACTTGGTTTTAATCAACCTCTTGCTATTAAGTTTGACGTTCATTCCCCCGTTAGACTCATATTAATAGAGCCCGGATGTTTCGGCAGTCAAAGGCTGGAATACAAACTCATTTGGCTAATAGGAAGCGTTGTCTAGACTTTTCTTCCGTAATGTAACGAGAATAACATAACCTCTAGGGGTATAATAGACGTAACTCCTAGTGTTATGCAAATCTCATAGCAAAACTATTGTGCCGGCTGAACTGTACCTGTTAATAACTTCGGAAAGTTTGCATTCTTAACTATTACTGCCTAAACATCCGATCTAAACATTGTTACTTATTTTCCTCCTCTTCTTCCTCCACATACAGTTTTTGTTCATCATCACCTTCTTTCTTCCCTAAAATAATAAAATATTGAAAAAAAGAAGATTGATATGTTATGGCCATGTTCAAAAAATGAACATTGAAAGACTTACTAAAAAAAAGAATTAATTTTGCCTCCTCACTGAAAGTCAGGAATAATTCGATAATCGAAATTGAGAAAGGAACCAACATAACAGAAGAAATTAAGTGGGACGGGCCTACCTTTAGCTCGTCGGAGAATAAACAGCATTTTGCTAAACAACCCAAGATGAGAACCAACACTGCATGGGCGGACGAAAACTCACAGCGAGAGTATGAAGATATTCTTGGAAGAGAAGAAAGAAATTACATCTGCTAAATAAGTCCAGTCGCGCTCCCCAATTGGGCACAACGTTGTGAGAAAAAAATCTACAATTCTAGCCCTTCCGGCAAGCATGCATCTTAATTTTGAAAATGTCCTAGGGATATGAGCTACGAATTTTAGGTAAATATCATAATATATGAGAATATAGGTATTATTCATTTTTTACTAAATATTACAATCCTTTTCCCAATCATCGTTATCAGGTCGATTAGATTAACAGTTTGCCTGTTTCTACCAGTACGAGCGCTAATGTGAGTCAATGCATTGTTTCACTTAATCACCACTACGAGTGCTATTGTGAGTCAGTGCAGAGTTTCACTTAAGCAGCACTACGAGCGCTAATGTGAGTCAGTGCAGAGTTTCACTTAAGCACCACTACGAGCGCTAATGTGAGTCAGTGTATTGTTTCACTTAAGTACCACTATGAGCGCTAATGTGAGTCAATGCATTGTTTCACTTAAGCACTACTTTGAGTGCTAATGTGAGTCAGTGCAGAGTTTCACTTATGCAGCACTACGAGCGCTAATATGAGTAAATGCAGAGTTTCACTTAAGCACCACTACGAGCGCTAATGTGAGTCAATGCAGAGTTTCACTTAAGCAGCACTACGAGCGCTAATGTGAGTCAATGCAGAGTTTCACTTATGCACCACTACGAGCGCTAATGTGAGTCAATGCAGAGTTTCACTTAAGCAACACTACGAGCGCTGATGTCTGTCAATGCATTGTTTCACTTAAGCAGCACTACGAGCGCTAATGTGAGTCAGTGTATTGTTTCACATAAGTACCACTATGAGCGCTAATGTCTGTCAATGCAGAGTTTCACTTAAGCAGCACTACGAGCGCTAATGTGAGTCAATGTAGAGTTTCACTTATGCACCACTACGAGCGCTAATGTGAGTCAATGCAGAGTTTCACTTAAGGAACACTACGAGCGCTGATGTCTGTCAATGCATTGTTTCACTTAAGCAACACTACGAGCGCTAATGTGAGTCAATGCAGAGTTTCACTTAAGCCAGTATAATTAATTCGGTGTGGATCTTTTTCAAAAACTAAGAACACCTGAAGGTATCGAACCAAGGAACACGTTACAGAATTAATTATTTAAATAAGTTAATTTTTCAGAGATTTAAATCAAAAAGAAAACGAGTAAAGAAACAAGCGATTTTAGGCTGCTTTTCCGGAACTGCATTTAGGCCGGAAGTGATTTTCTAAATTTGCTTTTTTAGTTTGATAGAGCTATGCAAGGAACCTTTTCGAGCACTTTAGCCCTTCAACGTTCAGCACAATTGAGGCAATAGCTTAATTTTACGTTTTTTGTGGTATGGGGACCCCACTTTGTCGGCTAAAAATTGTTTTCAGCATCAACAAATGACAAAATCAAGTTGTCAGAGGGAAGCCATAATTTACGCTGGTAATTTTTATATGGAAAAGGCCTAGTGATTCTGATTACTGTGAGAATAATAAGAAGAAGAAGAATGCTGGGGTGAGTGGCTGGCCTTCTGACCCCAACTTGGCAGGTTCTATCCTGTATAGCTCCTGCATCCTAAGTTCGCGAGAAATATCATCATGTATATGTCTTTACTGGTCTTCCATGACGGTGTTTTCTTGGTATTTCACCTTCGAAAATTTCCATCAACACATTCCTGTGTCCCACCCAAGAAAGTTGTCTTTTCCCATTCTTACTCACCAGCTATCTCTTTTCTTGGACAATGTTCAATACCTCAGTGCTGGTCTTCTCCTACCAACTTATCCGTTGCAGCTGACGCCAACACCACATCTCAAAGGCTTCTACCCTCTTAATATCACTCTTGGTAAACGTCCGGGATTCATCACAGTACAGCGCAACAGACCAAACATCAGGTGAGGGACATTGTTTTCTGACATAGAAGGGACTCTTTATCCCTGAAGGCTTGCTTTCCTATTGCTATTCGCGTTTATATTTCAGCGCGACACGGAAGTTTTTCTGTTATGACGTGGCCAAGGTATTTTAATTATGTTACTTGTTGTATAGACTCACCACTTATTAAATTCCGGCAGCTCGGCGTCTCTGAACGCCGTAAAAGAAGTTAGTGGGATGTGAAGCCAATAACATTATTAATATAATAATAATAATAATAATAATAATAATAATAATAATAATAATAATAATAATAATAATTTAACGTCATCTCGTTTACTATTTAATTTTTAATTTTCTTTTCTGTTTTTTCTTGCTATTGGGTTTTCGTCGCACCGACACAGATAGGTCTTAATGGCGACGATGGGAGAGGAAGGGGCTAGGACTGGGAAGGAAGCGGCCGTGGCTTTAATTAAGGTACAGCCCCAGCATTTGCCTGGTGTGAAAATTGGAAACCACGGAAAAGTATCTTCAGGGCTGCCGACAGTGGGGTTCGAACCCACTATCTCCCGAATACTGGATACTGGCCGCACTTAAGCGGCTGCAGCTATCGAGCTCGGTACTATTTATTTTGAAAGACGTCAATATATATGAAAGTGTCCTGAGAAGTTATTTAATGTACCGGTAGCAGTTGGCCGCTAACTCGGTCAGCATTCTTGGCGAAAATGCCAGCATGTCTGCGTTTCTCGTACGATTTGAACTGCTTACATCGCAGATAAAGCGATACAACTGTTCTTAACTCCATGAAGTTCAGCTCGTTCATAATTTAATATTCCGAGAAACAAAACTACTCCATAATTTTATTCATATCCGCCAAATTCTTTTTTCCATTATTAAACTATTTTAAGTTGTGTCCCATTTAGAACTGTATTTCTTCTTCTGGCCGCATTATAATTTCAAAGAAATGTATTCGTAGGGTTTGTCTGTTCTTTTTTAAGGCAAACTTTGTTAGACCACATTCTAAATTGCAATCTTGTCCTCCTCCTTCCTCTTCTTTCTCTCCTCAACGCCTGTTGCCTCACCCCTTCCTTATTATCTTAGCTGTATTTTTTTCGTAGCTCACTTCCTGGAAGAAGAAACAGTTGAGAGGAGACGCGCCGCAGACTGTAGATGACGCGCGGAGGGGCACATAATATTGTGTGCGCGGCCCCCTGCAGACAGCTGCCACCCCCACACTTTCTGAGTAACGAGTTTCCTCTCGTAGGATGCTAATTTTAAAGTCGATTATCATCGTCTGGACTACAGCGATGGAGATTATGAAAATTTACATGGAAAGGTTGAGAAGCTCCACGGCAGTTATCCAAGGACAGTTAATATTTGATTGATCAAATCATCATAACGACCACTGACAGACAAATTTACTAAACGAATATGTGAGGCAATGACCGATCAGAATAGAGATCAACCGTTTTTCTTAACATTTCTTTATGTTTTCGTTTCTATTGTCCCTTTGTTATTAAGTTCAATATTTATCATGTTTCCTCTTCACTGTTTGACTCTTTTTCTTTTTTTCTTCTTTCTACCCTTATTTATTTTCTTCTTTTCTTTTTGTGTTATTAAAATCGATATTATTTTCCTCCTTCCTCGTTTGATATTATTATTATTATTATTATTATTATTATTATTATTATTATTATTATTATTATTATTATTATTATTATTATTATTATTATTATTATTATTATTATATAATTCGCTGGGGCCATCAAGGACCACGTTAAGTTTTGTTACATTTGACACTGAACTTAGCCTTCTTTAGAGCCCAAATTTCCCTCATTCTTTGTGAGTGGGGGCCTGCTTACGCTCCTCTGTCCAAGGGGCACCGTGTCTTCTCTTCGGTTGCTCGTCTCGGTTTAACCCGTTCGTCAATATTTTTTTGCGGAAGAGATCTCTGTTAAGGGCGTCTTCAGCTGAGATATGTAGCATTTGCAGGTCTTCTTTGGTATTTCTAAACCAGGGAATTGTGGTTTTGGGGCTTGAATCAAAAAAGTGAATGATTTCTTTAGTTAACTTTCTTCCGTCCATTCTTTTCAGATGACCGTAAAATCGTCCCCGTCTTTTTCTGATTGCGTCGGTAATTTTCTCTATTTTGCTGTAGACTTCGTCGTTGGATCTCTTTTGATGGATTCCATTTCTGTACTTTGATCCCAAGATTCCTCTCACAATTTTGCGTTCTTTTTTTCCTGTTCTTCAAGGAGTCCTTTGTTGGCGTTTAGAGACAGGGTTTCGGCTGCATATAGAACTACTGGCTTCAGAACTGTTTCATAGTGACGTATCTTAGTGTTTTGGGAAAAGTATTTTTTGTTGTAGATTGTGCGGGATGTTTGGTAGGCTATTTCCAGTTTGCGTACTCGCTCCTGAAGTGCTTCCTTGTCCAGCCCATTTTTCATGATGATCTCACCCAGGTATTTGAATTTGTCTACTCGGGTGATGTCCCCGTATTTTGTGTGGAGTTTTGGTGGAGCCTCTTTGATGTTAGTCATTACTTCTGTTTTCTCAAACGATATCTGCAGACCAGTCTGTTCGGCAATTCCCTTTAAAATTTCAACTTGATCTCTAGCGGTTTCTATGTCGTTTGAGAGAACAGCAATATTATCGGCAAATGCTAAGCAGTCCCTTGCGATCCCCTGGGATTTGGTTCCTATTCTTAATGGACTGTAGGTTATTATTATTATTATTATTATTATTATTATTATTATTATTATTATTATTATTATTATTATTATTATTATTATTATTATTATTATTTTACTTATTTCGTATGGCAAAATAAGGTTACATTATAAATACATATAAATACATATTCCTTAAATAAGTATGTAATTTACGGGTCAGCATTCAAAACTTAATGTCCAGACTTTTCAGCCAGTCCAGTGCTTCTGTAGAGGCACTATGTAATTCTTGAACAGATCCATTGAATCTTCTTTTTGGGCAGTCCATAACAACGTGGTGGATGGTTGGCACATTATCACAGTCGCAGAATGGGTCTTCAGATTTTCCCCACTTGTGAAGCCAGAATTTACACCTTCCATGGTTTGTCCTGATTCTGTTTAGAGATGTCCATTCCTTTCTCGGTACGTTGAATCCAGGAGGAGCTCTACAAGGATGGTGAATTAAACCCAGGTGGTCAGGATTTGAAGAGAGGTCCATTCTTCATGCCAGATCTCATCAGTATCAAAATTTGTTTCCAGGAGCTTCTCGCCTAACTTCCATGATGGGTTTCTGGACTGTAATCTCTTCGATTTCTGAGGGTTGCAGTCCTGATGTAAGGGCAGTTGAGGATTACTGCGACATTTCTGCCATTCTCTTACAAGACCCAGTTCTCTTCGTATGTGAGGGGGATGGATGTTGGATAAAACGGGTAACCATTTTAGGGGTGTCGATTTGATGGTCCCTGATATTGTCCTCTGGTATCATTCACTTGTGTATCAACTTTTGAAGTATATACACTGTTAAGCCACACAGGGCAGCAATATTCTGCAACTGGATAGATCAAGGCAAGAGCTGATGTCCGTAGTACTGTCGCGTTTGCTCCCCATCCTGTTCCACTGAGCTTGTGTAATATGTTGTTCCTTGTTTTTATTTTGGCTGCAGTGTTAGAGAGGTGTTGCTTGTATGAAAGTGTCCGATCCATTGTGACGCCCAGACATTTTAAATATGGGTTATACTTAAGTTTTTGGCCTTTGAATTCGACTAGAGGTACATAGTTAGCTTTTTGGTTGTCTAGGTGGAAGCAGCTTACTTCAGTTTTTTTCAAGTTAGGTTTGAGTCACCATGTACTGAAATATTTGTTCAGGTTATGGAGATCCTTTGTGAGTGTTATTATTATTATTATTATTATTATTATTATTATTATTATTATTATTATTATTATTATTATTATTATTATTATTATTATTATTATTATCGTTTCAACCACTATGGTTTCCGATCTCACAATCATACAACTTTCCATAATTTTCTCAAGTTCTCTACGTCTTTCTTCTTTCGCCAGTTCTCCTTCATCCATTGCCTTCCTCGTGCTCGTTCTTCTGTCGAGAATACTCTGTTCTTTCTCGTCTGACGATCCTTCACCGACGCAAACTGCCTTTTCTAGATCCCAATGGACTTTTTCCACCCATGGGACTTGCGTTTTCCAGTTCCAATGAAAAGTGAGAATCTGTTGGCGAGCCTCTCTGGCTCTATCCTCTCTTAATAAGTCCATGGAAAGCCAATCTCCTTTTCTTCATTGTGGTAGCGATATTTTCAAATCTTTTGTATAGTTCTTTGTTTACCGAGCTCGATAGCTGCAGTCGCCTAAGTGCGGCCAGTATCCAGTATTCGGGAGATAGTAGGTTCGAACCCCACTGTCGGCAGCCCTGAAAATGGTTTTCCGTGGTTTCCCATTTTCACACTAGGCAAATGCTGGGGCTGTACCTTAATTAAGGCCACGGCCGCTTCCTTCCCACTCCTAGCCCTTCCCTGTCCCATCGTCGCCATAAGACCTATCTGTGTCGGTGCGACGTAAAGCAACTAGCAAAAAAAAAAAGTTCTTTGTTTGCTCCTAAGCGGAAAGTAAACGCATCTGTTGGTTTCCTGGTTCCAATAATCTTTCTTTCTTTCTTTCTTTCTTTCTTTCTTTCCTTCTTTTCCAGGTCTGAGAGTCCCTTACATATAAATATCCAGGTTTGACTACACTGCTGTAATGCCTAAATTTGTCCTGATAGGAGAGTAATTTCAATTTGTAAGTATTCTGACATAGTATTAGTGCCGTCCCCATTTAGCTCGCCCGTTCTTCAATTGCTGCATGTTTATTGATGTTTCTTGCCACCATACCTGGTCTTCGTTGTTCATGTTAATTTCATCACTTTCTTGGTTATTCATCAACTCTTATTTTCATTCTCCTTTCCACTCTCTCCCTCTTTCTCTTTCGTATTAAGTCCGGACTTGGATAGATCGACCATGTATCGCCATCATTTAAACATCTATCTTGGCAATGTCTAAGCGTGCGACGTACTTACCACACCCTAAGCATCCTCCATAATATACTGAATTCTTCATAACCCACCTACCTTATGAATTCCTTCAATTACCTCCCCCTCACACTATGACAGAAACACCCGAGAGCTTTAGCGCCACCTACAGAATTTGCCACGTTCACCAATTCATTCACAGTTTTCGCACCTCGTGAATGGAACAATATTGCAGAGAATTTCATGGCTATTCAAAGATGAAAAGCTTTCAAGGCAGCTGTTAGGGAACTCTTGCGTAACTAAATTGCTCATTTCTAACCTTACTAATTAAAGTATGTTCTCTTTTATATCCTCGAAATTAAGCTAGCAGACTCCTGTTAAATTGATGTATGATTCAAAAACTTTTGTTCGTTTTTGTTACACTTGTAGTTGATTTAGTTACAAATAACCCAATTATTAATTATTTACTTATATTTGTATTGCTGTTTTACATTGTACATAATCTTTCAAACATGATCACCGGCTAAAATACAACAGTCAAACCATATCTATATACACTGCATGACAAAAACATTAGCACCCAGAAGGAGTGGCCCAATATTATTCCATTTCGGTATACACTCATACCATTGATGTGTGAGTAAATGATTAGATTAACAAGGATATTTAATGTCTAGAACGCCCACCAGAGTGCTCTAGTGATGGCACCGTCCTGTTGTTTTTAAGTTGTTAGCGGACGGTTAAGCAAGACGTGAAGAGAGGACTACGTACAGTACGATGCACCCGCGATGCAGACGCGTTAGACAGCCTATCCACTAACTGACAGAGGCCGCATTGTGGGACTGCATGAGGCTGGTTGGTCGTATCGTATAGTTGCCAGGCATGTTGGCCATTCAGATGTCACAGTGGCCCGATATTGGACTCAATGCGTACGTGAGGGCATCCAATCACGTTGTGCAGGTTCGGGTCGACAAAGAAGCACCAACCCGAGGAAGGGCCGTCGTATGGTGCGCCAAGTATTGCGGTATCTCATAACTTCGGCATGCGCCATCCGCAAACATTTACTGGAGTTTCCTCACAGTGTCTCAACGACTCGTATCCGCCGGAGTGGGGTCCTGCCGTCCTATGCGTCGATTGCCATTGACACCAGAACACCAGCCCCTGCGTTTGGAGTGGTACCTTGCCCGGGAGCCATGGAGAGAGGACGACTGGCGTCACGTCATGTTCAGTGAGTAATCCCGCTTCTCCATAACCTCCAATGACCATCGTGTGCGGGTCTGGCAGCGTCGAGGGCAGAGGGCAGATCCTGCCCATATTAGACGTGGGTTCGATTCCGGAATAGTACCTAACTTAAGGCCACGGCCGCTTCCTTCACTCTTCCTTGCCTGTCCTTTCCAATCTTCCCATCCCTCCACAAGGTCCCTGTTCAGCATAGCAGGTGAGACCGCCTGGGCGAGGTACTGGTCATCCTCCCCAGTTATATCCCTCGACCCAAAGTCTGGCGCTCCAGGACACTGTCCTTGAGGCGGTAGAGGTGGTATCCCTCGCTGAGTCCGAGGGAAAAACCTACCCTGAAGGGTAAACAGATTAAGAAAAAGAAAGAAAAGTACAAATAGTGCCTGCAAGCCGTAGGACAATAAACGTAGTATTTAAGGAGCACTACATTTCAGAGACGTTTGACCTAAATTTCTCTGCCAATAGCCACTACACACTTAAGTTTGTAAGTTAAATCCTGGCCACTGCAAAACACATGTAGCAAACTATGTCACTCAAGAGTTTGTAAGAGCCTAACCAGGGAAGTTCAACGGATTCAGTATACCAGTACATGTGGCATGCTGGTAAGTTCTATTCTTATGTGTTTCTCATGGTTATTGTATTGTGTAGACTTGTGCAGAATGACTTCTAACATGGAAATAAAGTGCTTCAGGACCCATGTCTATATAACATACTACCATGTTCATAAAAACCAGAACACCTTGAAAGACTACAGATACGAAGTTCATATTCACAGGATATGTTCATTAGTATGTTCTTCAGAAACGAGTAGCATTTAAATCACCTGGGTTCATCATGTGTCCTGTTACCTAATAGGCACTGGGTCCTCCATGGGCACTGATAACTTGCTCCATGCGTGATGGCATCGACGCGTATAAGGCGCGAAAGGCGTCCTGGGGTATAGCCACCATGTTGCATTCATCTGGTTCCACAGTTCATCCTTGGTATCATTGGGTCACAGTGCATCACCCGTCGTTTCACCATATGCCACACATTTTCGATTGGCGACAAGTCCGGTGATCTGGTGGGCCAGGGCAACAGTCTGACATCATATGACAACAAGAAGGCCTAAGTGTTCTTGCAGCAACATGTGGTCGCGCATTGTCCTGCTGAAATATGGCATCTCGGGTGTCGTGCACAAAGGGTATGGATAGGGGTCGCAGGATGTCATTCACGTAGGTCAAACTGATCACAGTACCCTGGACACGCACCAACTGTGATGCGTTCGTGGTCGTACGCAATAGCACCCCACACTATAAGGCCTTGAGTTGGTGCCGAATGTCTTGTGCGAATGCAGTCAATGTAATGCCTCTCGCCCTGTCTGCGGCGAACCAAAATGCGGTCATCATTTTCAAACAAACAGAACCTGGATTCCTCCGAAAACACTATCTGCTGCTATTCCTGTCATCAGTGACGTCGTTCCATGCACCATTGTAGTCTAGCCTGTTTATGCACATTAGTCAATGGTAGATGGAGAAGTGGACGACGCGCCGGTAACCCAGACCGTAATAAACAGCGATGGACTGTCACTCCTGAGAGTGTAAGATGTGTTACACTGTTCCACTGTTGCGCCAGAGCCGAGGAGGATGCAGATCGGGCCTACAATGGCATTCACTTGAGGTGTTGATCTTGTCGCTGGGTAGTCTGAGAGGTGCGACCAGACCCATCTCGTCGTGTTCTACGGCCTTCTGTAAACCATTTCGTACACACCCGTTGCATTGCCGACAAACTTCGTCCCACACGAGCAGCAATTTCCCGGATGGATTCATCACGTTCTCTCATGCCAATAATGTGTCTTCCTTCAAACTCACTCATGCCGAGCTCGGCAGCTGCAGTCGCATAAGTCTGGCCAGCATCCAGTATTCGGGAGATAGTGGGTTCGAAACCCACTGTGGGTAGTCCTGAAGATGGTTTTCCGTGGTTTCCCATTTTATACCAGGAAAATGCTGGGGCTGTACCTTAATTAAGGCCACGGCCGCTTGCTTGCCGCTTCTAGCCCTTTCCTGTCCCATCGTCGCCATAAGACCTATCTGTGTCGGTGCGACGTAAAACAACTTGTACAATAAAACCTCACCCATTTGACGGTACAGTTCTGGCATACATCTGCGAGTCATCCTGCACGTCTGCTCAAGTCACACTGATCTATTACCTTCGGTTTATAGTGACAACGAGAGCCGCAGACACTTCATACCAGTCGGTGGTGGTGCGACGAGATGACCTTGTGGACCCTGAACCTGAGGTCCGACATGGTTCAAACGCTAATTATTCTTCAATACATACTAATGCACATGTCCTGTGAATATGAACTTCCTATCTCCAGCCTTTCAAGGTGTTCTGGTTTTTTATGAATATAAGTGTGTTCTACGTTTTTTGAAATGTATTGAGAGTTTGGCCTACTTTATTGCTACACCCTGTGTATCGCCCTTGTGCTTAGGAAAACCGCTGTGTAATAATATTTCAGCTTATAACTCTGACCAGAAATGTTCTATCACCTAAGGTTTAGTATTCCATGAATTATATCTATGAATTTTCGCTCTTCGATACGTGTGCTGCGGGTCAGTATATCTCCCCCTCAACATTATCACAGAGCGCAGTGACAATATATTAATCTATATATATGTAAAATAAGAGCTTTGTCTGTACACTGCTCAGAATTAAAAAATAATGGTATTTCTGTATCAGTCGTGACCACAGTAACAAGGAAATTCATTTTTACGTCATCGCTGTATGTATATATGCGCATGACCAGAAAATGGCTGAAAAGAATTTAATGAAAATCTGCATGTATAGTCGGGGAATAAAACACTATAATCTAGGCTATACATAATATTGTTCACTCTGAGTGAAATGGTAATTTAATAAGGCCTGAAATTCAATTCTCAAAAATCTATGTTATTAGTGATCCTGTCGATAAATACTACAGAACTAAAGTTTTATACACTTAAATTACCGATCATTTATGTGTTATACACTTTTCATAACAAAGATATTGATGAATTTCTGCTTTTGTTGCTTAGTCCATATTAATACAGAGCCACGAGAAAATGGGTGAACAAAGTTTAATGATAATCGGCATGTAAAGTCAGTCAATAAAGCGCTATAGTCTAGGGCTCTTGGCTATAAATAACTTTATTCACGCTGGATGAAAAGGTACTTTATGGGAAGGCGCATAAAATTTAATTTTTAAATACCTATGTTATTATTAGAGCCCGGATTTTTATGCATTAATAGGTTAGAATGAAAACTTACTGAAGCGAGTAGCAAGTACAGTCTACCTTCACAACGATTATGCTATATGGTTTGCATAAACATTAGGGGTACGGTCCATCAGAACCCGTATAATTTGTTACTCTTGCTACATTACGGAAGAGCGGGTAGCCGACACTTCCTGTTAACCAAATTAGTTTGCAGTCTAACCTGTTACTGCATAAAAATCCGGGCTTTAGTTATTATGTAATTTAATAAAATGTTGCCCACAACGTGTACAAGACTTCATCTAGAATTCTGCATACCATGTAGAATTCCGTAGGGAAGCAGCTAGTGTTGCAATAATATTATTTGTGGAAGATCCCCTTTGTTTAGTTTCAAACCATTACCATCCTCTATTTAAGACACACAGAAGTATCAAATGTTACAGATACTGACGTATTGACTACCTTTTGTACTGTCCCTAACATTCTTGAAACAAGACGATAAGAAATAAATAAATAAATAAATAAATAAATAAATAAATAAATAAATAAATAATATGCAGCTCTCATACGTAGAAGACGCCGCCTACCATTATTGTAACGTGTTCCTTACAAGGGCTGCTCCAGGCTATCAATAGCCACACGAATGTATCATCGTCATCATCATCATCTTGGGCCGATGACCTTAAATGTTAGGCCACTTTAAACAACAAGCACCGAGCTCGATAGCTGCATTCGCTAAGTGCGGCCAATATCCAGTATTCGGGAGATAGTGGGTTCGAACCCCACTGTCGGCAGCCCTGAAGATGGTTTTCCTTGGTTTCCCATTTTTACACCAGGCAAATGCTGGGGCTGTACCTTAATTAAGGCCGCGACCACTTCCTTCCCACTTTCAACTCTCTCCCGTCCCATCGTCGCCGTAAGGCCTACATGTGTCGGTGCGACGTAAAGCAACTATCAAAAAAAAAACAAGCATTATCATCATCATCATCATCATTATATTTCCACTGTTGACATGACTTTTATTCCCCCTTAATAAATTAAGGACCGGGCGAGATGGCCGTGTAGTTAGGGGCGCGCAGCTGTAAGTTTGCATCCGGGAGATAGTGGGTTCGAACCCTACTATCGGCAGCCTTGAAGATGGTTTTCTGTGGTTTCCCATTTTCACACCAGGAAAATTAAGGCCACGTCCGCTTCCTTCCCACTCTTACCCCTATCCTATCCCATCGTCGCCGTAAGACTTATCTGTGTCGGTGCGACATAAAACAAATTGCAAAAAAGAATGAAGGTGGCTTTTTTTAATGCTGTCAGATCGTAGTACCTGTGACATCTATGAATGAATTGTTCCAGCGTGTTCCTAATTCCTATTATCTTCTATAGTGTTTGTTATATTCCGTTTTGATGTGCTCACAAAGACCCGCTCGAAGAGTAATTTCCATTAAAAGCCTTTCAGTGCTGGACTATCTGAAGCGATGCTAATATCATTTTTGTGGCTTGCTTTTAAAAGCGCTTTGTCTCTAGTCGATGGTGAATGATCGAATGAGGTCAAGAGGAGATTAACCTGTCTTGAGTATCAGCCCGGGAGAGTATAGCTCTCAGATAACTAGGTGGCCATGGACCCGCTTTGTCGTTCACGGGGTAGGGCTTTGAACATCTTACTGTTTACTTCCATAAGGGAAGCACACAAACATCAACTTGGTTTCAAGATGTACTCCGACTAGGAACGTCAGTATTCATAAGTATTTATAAGAACTCAACACCCTGGCTTAATGAAGTTCGAAAGGACCTCAAAAACGCAAACATAAGTTCAACAGGCATTCTAGAAAGAGACATATTTAGACATAAAGTAAACAACTGGGAAGTTACATCAGAGCAACTACAACTAAAACAGTACAGACCAAAGTTGTCGACAGAACGTATACAAGCCTTCTCAGAAAGAATGAAAACCTACTGGAAAAACAAGAAGAAGCGACAGAAGAAATGACTCAGTTATTTGCTTAACGTCTTCCAATATAATAATAATAACAATGTATGTGTATATAATTTGAAGGTGCAACACAATATTGTAAGAAAACCACAATACTAACATCTATAGTACGTCAAAAGAAAGGTCTTCATCTCAGGATTACTATAAAAAAATAATATTTATTTCAATAAGTCCTTAATTTGCATAAAATAGCCACTTATTGGAACAACACAATGCTTAGGTCCACCGCCATCTCAAGATTGAAACGGCGGTGCTTTGGTCGTTGCAGTTAACTGTATTTTCCGACAGGTGGCTCTATGAAAGTTGTCTCCGCTGATCTTCCTATGCCAGCCCGATAGAGGGCTCTGTGAAATCAAGTTATCACCAGAATGTTAGTTTTTTTCTCCGTGTTGGTTCTAATAAGCGAGAAACGGAAAGAAATCCATCTCAGGATATTCTATACTTCAAAATGTCCTTTATTATGAAACTCACACGAATTATTCAATGTAGAGTTATCAAATGAAATCTGTGTGCACTGCCAAGCTGGACTTTTGGCTGTGGAAGTGGTAAATGGACATTTTAATTCGTGTTGCCACAATGGTTTGGTTTATTTTCCATAACCTCAAGTAAACGACGTACTTAAAGGTATCATCATCATCATCATCGGTTCTCTGCTTATCAACAGGTTTTCGCATGCATTTTCCAAACTGATCTGTCTTCTGCCATCCTTTTAGTCTTCCAGTATCTTCCATTAATGTTCACACTGCCCATCACCTGATACCTCTTTCTTCCTCTCAGCCTTCTCCCTGTAACTTTTCCTGCCAATGGCTGTGCTAATAAACATTTCTTTGTTAACAGTGACCTAACAAGTCTTCTTTCTCTTTTGAAGGGTTTCCAGTATTTTCATCCTTTCTTCACCTAGTGTTCCCAATACTTCATTCCTTGATTTGATTTTCTCCATATCCACACTTCAAAAGATTTCAATCTTCTTCCTTCCTCCCTTCCCAAGGTACTTACTGTGTTAAAACTCAGGGGATGATTCATAGGTACATTTCAGGTTTACTCTCTACTGAAAATTGCCGAGCCATATACGGCCCGCTTATTTTGATAGACACAAGTCTTGCGAACAGAATTAGTTGTGAAAATTCTATAAATTGCCAAGATTCAAAAATTCCGTATGTATCTTCACAACGGAATTGTAAGCTTAAATACAAATACATGGTCTTCCACAGTTCGGTATATTTTCCGTTAATTTTTGTCTCGCTTCCTTTATCATCAGTTTAATTTTTAATTTTTGTTCGCAGTTATTGCTGCGATAAGCCACTAATAATTTGTGTTTCGAGGCTAAGAGAGGCCCACTGAAGATTTTCACCTCAAACATCTTCTGACCAGATGAAGAGTGATAGGTGGTTTGCACGTAAAGAGTGCTCAGCTTATCTCACTTCACAGCCCACCTACCTGAGAAATTCCTTCAATTACCTGTCCTCACACCCTCTGTGTACTACCGACCAACAGAACCACCACGTTCTCTGAAGATGGTTTTCCGTGGTTTCCGATTTTCACACCAGGAAAATGCTGGGGCTGTACCTTAATCAAGGCCACGGTCCGTTCCTTCCTACTCCTAGTTCATTCCTTACCCACCGTCGCCATAAGACCTATCTGTGTCGGTGAGACGTAAAGCCAACTTGAGGGAGTGGGTGGCGACCAAGGCTCCCCTGCCTGAGTCTGTCATTCCTTCCACTTTGTCCATGTTGATCATCATCATCATCATCATCATCATCGGTTCTCTGATTATCAACAGGTTTTCGCATGCATTTTCGAAGCTGATCTGTCTTCTGTCATCCTTTTAGTCTTCCAGTATCTTCCATTAATGTTCACTGGCAACCATCCTCTATTAACATCAGAAGAAAAGATGGAGGTATCGGCCAAAGAAAGACGAGGGCCATGAAAAGCGTGAAAATGAAGGACTCCGTAGGATTCGTAAACCTAATGCCGTCGGGGTCGGAAACGAGCAAGAGTCGACGAAAGGGAGTTCGGATAGGATAGATGAAATTGACGAGACGTACACAAATAAGTAGAAGCAATAACACACTCAACTAAGGGAATCGTGGTGGCCAATCCACTCTCCCACGTTACCATATCGTAATTACAAATCGTCTCTGATTGGTTGAACTCTGCTTCACAGTAACGTAAGCACGGATAGTCAGAGAGATCATGACTCAAGAGACAACAAACTTAACCTTGTTGAATTGTTTCTCCGCCAGATTGCAGCACTGTGGTACCGTACTCATCTACACCAAAAATGGCGTCTCTGTATTCGTAGCGTAGTAAACTGCCGCCATCACAATACTAACTAATGTATACCGTCGAGCCGCTGGCTGTCCGGCCCTGACGTTTCTCAGACAGTGTTGCCGATTTTGAACCATACGATATAAACAAACACACACACCTGAAATATTTCACGTATACGTAGATCAGATTGTGTCTTAATGCGTACGGAAAGGTGCGAAAATTACCTCTAATATATTGAAAACCAACACTAGTGTAATCATAATAATAAAACGTTCCAATTAAAATTATGTGCACTCAATAACAGCGTAAATATAACAAAAGATTCCAGTCGAAGTTATGCACATTCCAAGAACAGCGTAAAGATAACAAAACACTGCAGTCAAAGTTAAGCACGGTCAGAGAATAGAATAACCGTAACTCAAAAACAGTAGGCTATAGACGTAATATAAAATAACATTAAAACGGAACTGTGTGAATAGTATCACCGTAAATTTAATAAGTCAGAATAAAAAAACCCTAAAAATAGTATCAACGTGGCAATAAAAACGACGCTTTTCACGATTGTCGTACCTACTTTTAAAGCGTCACAAACTCGATCCACCACTTTTGTAACAGGAAGAAGAGGCCCACCGTTATCACGCTCTTTCTCAAAATATTCACGTAGTCGGTATATAAATTCACGGCTTTGGCTCTTATAACAACTGATTTTTTCTTACTCGTTTTCGATGATCCACTGGCCATGTCACAATAACGAAAACAAACGGCTTACACACACAGTGAATGCATGCACTTCATGCAGGCTAGCGAGGAACTGAGGCCACGTGTTTCTCTTCAAAGAAGTGGCATCACCGCACTAGCAGTACAAGATAGTCATGGCGACATGAACGGTGATTGGTGCTTGCTGTAAAATCTTAAATCTGGCGCGCCAGTGACGTCAGGCATTGCAAACCGTGACGATTATTCTACCACTAGCAGAACTCTTAGTATCCTCTGTTGTAAAATACCTTTAATAAAAACAATAATATAAAATCGACGAGGGGTGTAGGTTTCAATGATTAAATATTAAAGTCATACGGCATATTGTAAATTCATAACAGTGTTTTCAAGGTTATATGTATAGTTTCAAATCGCCGCAGGTTGGCAATACTCTTCTCTACTCTTATGTTTTCTTTTCATCACAATCTGTCAGGGCCGGACAGCCAACGGCTGGACTGTAGGTAAATCCATTTCTAACAGATAAATATCGCATATATCATAAAGTTTGTATTGCCTTGATTAATCAAGGACTAGAGTACCACGTTTACGACTCTGGTAGCTTATTGAACTGCTCAGTGCTTCAAATAACATTTTTTTTTTTTTTTTTTTTTTACAATATAAACTCATGTACACACCTCTTGTATCTTTCATAGCAAGACACAAACAAGAAAACGTTGAATGCATAGTTCAAAAATGGAAGATTCGCGTTGCCACGAATCAAAATTATATTCAATTAAATGCATTTAATTTAAAATTGTACACTGGGGCCACTAAAGTGATAATTTTACGTTACTCGTTTTGAAATTCCTGACGTAAACATCTCAGATCGCTTTACGTGGCTGTTGCATAAATAACTAACTATTGCGTTTTCCCGGTAGATTCTAGCACCAGTTCCTTGTAGCGACACTTGGCTGAATCAGGCGGAGTGGATTCAGTGGCGTTTTCTCAGGGTGTGTAACTTGTCTGTCAAAAATAGAAGAAAAGTAATAAATTATAATAAATAACGTTATCGGCTTTACGTCCCACTAACTACTTTTACGATTTTCGGAGACGCCGAGGTGCCGTAATTTAGTCTCGCAGGGGTTGTTTCACATGCCAGTAAATCTACCGACACGAGGCTGACGTATTTAAGCACCTTCAGATACCACCTGACTGAGCCGGGATCGACACTGTCATGTTGGAGTCAGAAGGCCAGCGCCTTAACCGTCTGAGACACTCAGCCCGGCATAATGCATTGTAAAGGCTTCCGTTGGCAAACGGAATTTTAACATGTTCGTTACGTTGCATTCTTGTACCGATTTGAATATCAATATACAATATTATGCGTTGTCTTATATAAAATTATGATTTTAAAAATCCACAGTTCTAGCCCTCCAGGCAAGCAACTCAATGTTGAAAACATCCTGGGGATATGAACTACGCCAGATGTTTCATTCCAGGCTTGTGTCTATATCATACACCTGTCTATGCCATATGTTACGCAAACACGTATGTGAACCGCTTAGTCTGATTGTGATGGTTTGGTCAGCTTTCGCTTCGAACGCTAGCGTTATGCCACGCCCTGGGGGCCATCTGGTGGCGAATGAACGTACCATTTCCACTTCTATTATAACGTCTAAATTTAAAAAAGTCATTGTTTAAGAAGACTTTCTCGTGGACAGTCGAGATTTTCTTCTGATGACGCAGAGCACGGTTCTGTGCGAAACGTAAAGAATTTCACCTTATTTCCTTGACACGGCATAAGCCCAAAAGCCTATACAGTATCTTGTCTATAAGTACGGACCATGAAAGCATCAATGGCATTATTCTTTATTTATTCGAAAAAAATAGGCCTACAGTCATTTGTTTAATAATCGTCAGGCGGTCGAGTAGATTAGCAGTTTGCCTCTTTTCTACCAATACGAGCGTTATTGAGAGGCAATGCATTATTTCACTTAAGCACCACCACGAACGCTAATGTCAGTCAATGCATTGTTTCACTTAAGCACCACTACGAGCGCTAATGAGAGTCAGTCCATTATTTCACTTAAGCACCACTACGAGCGCTAATGAAAGTCAATGCATTATTTCACCTAAGCACCACTACGAGCGCTAATGAGAGTCAATGCATTGTTTCACTTAAGCACCACTACGAGCGCTAATGAGAGTTAATGCATTGTTTCACTTAAGCACCACTACGAGCACTAATGAGAGTCAATGCATTGTTTGACTTAAGCACCACTACGAGCGCTAATGAGAGTCAATGCATTATTTCACTTAAGCACCACTACGAGCGCTAATGAGTGTCAATGCATCGTTTGACTTAAGCACCACTACGAGCGCTAATGTGAGTCAATGCATTGTTTCACTTAAGCACCACTAGAGTGCTAATGCGAGTCAATGCATTGTTTCACTTAAGCACCACTACGAGCGCTAATGAGAGTCAATGCATTGTTTCACTTAAGCACCACTACGAGCGCTAATGAGAGTCAATGCATTGTTTGACTTAAGCACCACTACGAGCGCTAATGAGAGTCAATGCATTGTTTGACTTAAGCACCACTACGAGCGCTAATGTGAGTCAATGCATTGTTTCACTTAAGCACCACTACGAGCGCTAATGAGAGTCAATGCATTGTTTCACTTAAGCACCACTACGAGCGCTAATGAGAGTCAATGCATTGTTTGACTTAAGCACCACTACGAGCGCTAATGAGAGTCAATGCATTGTTTGACTTAAGCACCACTACGAGCGCTAATGAGAGTCAATGTATTATTTCACTTAAGCACCACTACGAGCGCTAATGTCAGTCAATGCATTGTTTCACTTAAGTACCACTACGAGCGCTAATGTGAGTCATTGCATTGTTTCACTTAAGCACCACTACGAGCGCTAATGTGAGTCAATGCAGAGTTTCACTTAAGCACCACTACGAGCGCTAATGTGAGTCAATGCATTGTTTCACCACGGCCGACTGGATTCCTCGCTGCGCTCCTTATACCGGCCTTGACAATCGCTTGTGAAGCCCAGCATAAAGCTGTAATTGGAAAGTTTCACCGTAATGCCGCCGGAGCGCTGGCCTACTACCCACTGACAGGAAGCTGTATACCGCAAATTGCCGCATTACCAGTTTTATTTATATGGTTTTGCTGTCGTAAATGTTGGCAATGTGTTCGCAATGAGGTGCTTGTTGGCTTTGAGTTTATTTTTTATTGTGTAGTGTGGTGAATATTTTTTTAAATTGTGTTTACAAATATTGGAATTTGTGACATTCTTGTGCACCTTTTCGAACTTCGAGCAGAAATTTTATGGAAACAAGAACAAAGTGATTTTTCGCTGTAACTTCGTCCTGAACAAGGATTTTAATTTATGCGCTAATTCGTTTTTTAATGGTGTGGTGATTTGCTTTTCTTTAACTGTGATAGGAAATATTCGAATATATATTGCTGTGTGCCTTTTTTGTATACCGAACAGGAAAAAAAGAGCAAAGGGACACTATCATTTCACGAATTCTCTGTAGACCAGGGCAAAACTACGGAGTGGCTAAAAGCTGGTAGCACTCTCATCTTAGTTTTCCGTTTCTATTTCGGGTATTTACCTTCGTTCTTTCTTTCTTTCTTTCTTTCTTTCTTTCTTTCTTTCTTTCTTTCTTTCTTTCTTACTCTGTTTACCCCTCCAGCGTTGGCTTATCTCTCGGACTCAGTAAGGCATCCCACCTCTACCATCTCAAGGGAAGTGTCCTGGAGCGTGAGACTGCGGGTCGGGAATACAACTGCGAAGGATGACCAGTACCTCGTCCAGGCGGCCGCAACTTCTATGCTGAACAGGGGCCTTTTGTTGGGAATGGGAAGATTGGAAAGCATAGACAAGGAAGAGGGAAGGAAGCAGCCGTGGCCTTAAGTTAGTTATCATCCCGGCATTTGCTTGGAGGAGAAGTGGGAAACTATGGAAAACCACTTCGAGGATGTCTGAGGTGGGAATCGATATCCCCCTCTACACAGTTGACCTCCCAAGGCTGAGTGGACCCCGTTCCAGCCTTCGTACCACTTTTGAAATTTCGTGCCAGGGCCAGGAATCGAACCCGGGCCTCCGGGAGTAGCAGCTAATCACGCTGAATTTTCTTTCATAGAATAATCCTTTAGGCGGTGTCGTATTTGCCATATGACAGCAACACAACACATTTTTATCCAAGATAATCTGAACTTCATTTAAACATTGACAAGTTAGAATCACTACTGCTATGACGGTAAGGCCAACATATGAAGTGTTGTTACCTGAGCAATGGGGCCGATGACCAAGATGTTAGGCCCGTTTAGACAACAAGCATCATCATCATCGAGCAGAGAACAGTTTACAATTTATTTACTCAAAATACTTTTCCCTTACTGAATTTTGTTAAATTCTTCTTTTTCTTCTTCTTCTTCCGCTATTTCTTTTACGTCCACAGACACAGATAGGTCATATGACGCCGGTGGAATAGAAAAGGGCTAGCAGTGGGAAGGAACCGGCCGTGGCATTAATTAAGGTACAGCCTGATGTGAAAATGGGAAACCACGGAAAACCATCTCCAGGGCTACCGACGGTGGGGTTCGAACCCACTATCTCCCGGATGCAAGCTCACAGCTCACAGCTGCACGCCGCGCGGACAACTTGTTACGCCCTACTGCATTTCAAGTAAAAATTATTGTCTGAATGTAGCACGGCCAACTTGCCCGGTATTTAATATTCTAGTGAAAGGTATGAATGAAATGTAATCTGAAACTATATATATTGAATTAAAATTTAAACATGCTTGAGTCAAAATATTTATGTTATGCATACAACGAATATGGAAAAAGTAAGACTTTTATGTTTTGTCCAGCCCCCTTCCTGAGAGCAGCGCTTGAAGAATTTTAAAACTCTAATTGAACAATGACTATTAATCTCAATATTAACATCAGGAGACAAAAGCATTGTGGTAAGTTCTGCTATGTATCAAAATGCCATGATAATAAAAACGATTACTATTATTCCTCACAATTAAGGAACGTCAGTTGGACTACTCCATCCTCCGCAGTTTCATTTCACGTATCAATGAAAGTAGCCTATAGGATTAATCATTTTAACAATATTAGTCAATCTAACACACTATTTTATTCTCTAAATTAAGATACATCGGCAATCAGAGTCAATATCAGAACGTCAGCTGGACTAAGTCATTTCCCCGCAGTTTCATTTCACGACATCACTTTGGCAAATATCAACGAAAGTAACCTTTAGGATTAATCATTTTAACAGTATTAACCTATGTAACATTCTCCATAACTCTAAATTACGATAAATCGGCAATCAAAGTCAATATAGTTTCCATAAAGAAGTATGCATTTCTACCGCAAATAGGTCGGCCGCCAGCGCCACGTGTCGAGCTGTGTAACTACTCCGATTACAGTGTGTGGACCCGATTGCCAAGGCCGATAAGGAGCTAGCTAAAGCGACGCATCAAGTTGGCCGTGGTTTCACTTAAGCTCCACTACGAACGCTAATGTAAGTCAATGCAGAGTTTCACTTAAGCACCACTACGAGCGCTAATGTGAGTCAATGCATTGTTTCACTTAAGCTCCACTACGAGCGCAAATGTGAGTCAATGGAGAGTTTCACTTAAGCCCTTATAATTACATTCGGTGTGGAGATTTTTCAAAAATCAGAAAGCGCCTGAAAATATTGAATCAAAGAACACGTTACGGAAAGAATTGTGTGAATAAGTTAATTTGGCCAGGATTTGTAAAAAAATAAAACGAATAAAGAAACAAGCGGTTTCAGGCGGTTTTTCCGGAACTGCATTTGGCCGGTAATGATTTTTGAAAAAAAAAATTTCAGTTTGATAGAGCTATCTAAGACTCACAATTTGAAACCCTTCCGGGATCTTTATACCTTCAGCTTTCGGCACAATTGAGGAAATTGTTTTATTTTACGTTTTTCGTAGTGTGGGGGACGCCTACTTTGTCTGCTGGGAAATGTTTTCAATTATTAATTTATATGCACTATAAAACTTTGCCATTCGATTTCGAATTGTATGAATCGTCATTACTTCCTACGGGCATATTATATCCTGAAACCAGTGGAAGCTGGTGCAGAAAATCAGGTGTGTGCTGTAATACATCCCCCCTCCAAAAATAAAAACATTTAGAAACATATGCGGTTTACAAGAGGCTCTCCACTGAGCTTTCTATACTGAACAAACACGCAAACAACCCCAACTTATATAGACATTCCTCATACAAAACTAATTAAACACATACTAACACCTGCAATGCAAAACGTTCACAAACTCGGCAAATTACATGTTAAGTTGTTATAGTGAAATTTATGATCTAGATATTTTGTAATTAAAGGAAATGACAATTTCATGTCCTTATTTTGACAACGTGAAAAGTACAATTTGTACAGGTCGTCGATTTACAAATTTGGCTATAGAATAGACAAGTTGGGCGTATTAAAAGACCTGGCGGGAACAGCTCTACAGTGTTTTGTTTTTCCGATTTCCTTGAGCAATCCCCTCTTAATTACTACCGCTGAGTCAAGAGGGTTCCACCTGCCACGTTTTCATTTCGATCGAAATGCTGGTGTGACCAGTGCTGCTTCTCTGTGGTCGAACTAAGACTCGCTGTGAAGTGATGTCTTGGCTGTTGTTTCCTCAGCACATCGGAAAAGTTGCGTACGCATGCGCAAAAGGCAGAGTTCCTGCTTTCTGGCGAAAGGCTTAGAAATGCTCGCTGAGCTGTGATCTGCGCAGCACCCGGCGTGAAGCGCACGACTAGTTACCTGGTTGTGAGGGGAGTTGAATGATTTCCTATTCTTTTTATTTTACAAGAATGGCCGTTGGTTAGACACCAATTGGCCAGCTGGTGGTGATAAGGATCGTGCTATATCTTCTCGCCATGAGGCAGTTAATGGGTTGTAACAGTTATGAGATTATTTTTATTAATTATATCAGTTGGTGACTTCTGCATCAAGGTTTATTGAGTTAGATTGGTGTCTTGTAGAAATTGGATCAGTGCTCTGTAGATTTTGCTATCGTGGTCTTGTAGAAGAATGGTAACATTTGTGGGGATATGTAGTGACCGAAGCTGTGCGAATAACTTTCTTCGTTGTTGCTCTTACCTGGAACAAGAAAAGACTATGTGATTCAGATCCGCATCACCGTAACCGCCATGTGGGCAAACTGTCGTGGTAGTCACTCCGATGCGGTGGTGGTGGTGAGGGTAGCATCCGTGTCCAAGCCTCATCGTGATTATGGTTGTTAGATGTATCCTTGCAATATTGTATCTCCAGAACCAGGGTTTTTGCGGTATTGTTGTTTGCAGTGTTGCGTAATATGTTCCTCGGTGGTGTCTAGTTCTTGTCCATTTATCTTTCCACTGGGTATAGACTCTTCTTTTGACTAGCGGAATAAAGTCAGTATATGGAAGCTGTATCCCTTGAAACATGCCACTGATTATACTTCCTTTCGCGAGATGATCGATACCTTCATTGTATCTTATTCCATTGTGTCCTTTTATCCACAGAAAGTGGATTTGACTACCGGATGTTTTAACTTACATCGTTTGAAGATCATAAATGTAAGGACTTGTGGTACCGTTTTTAGTTGAGTGTTGCAGTTTTTCCAAGATACTTCTCGCGCCGGTGAGTATGAAAGGCTGGGACGTCAGCGGTTAACAGTTGTATTTATAGGAAGTACAGTTCGATTATCTACGTCTAATAACCGAAAACCGTTTATAGGTATTTCGTTATAAGGAAGTATATATGAGTCAAATTCATGAGGAGTAGTTAAGTCTGTATATTCATAACTTCAATATCATTGATGGCCCACAGTTTTTACGGCAATAAGAGGGTCTATTGATTCATCAAGAAGATAGAGAAGTCGGAGTGATGGTAGAGCGATGAAAATGAGTGTAATTGCAGGGAGAATTGTTCAAATTACTTCAATTGTTTGTCCTTCAAGTAAATAACGATGTGTGAATTTGTTAAACAATAAACTTTCTATGATAAAAGCTACTAGAACAGTAATTATTAATAGAATAAAAAGTGTATGATCATGGAAGAAAATTAATTGTTCTATTAAAAGAGAGGCACTATTTTGTAGATTTAAATTCGATCAGGTTGCCATATTCTAATAAAAGGATGAACTTTATATGTAGGGCTTAAATCTACCGCACTATTCTGCCATATTAGAAATTAGTTAATATAGGTAGCTCGGAATATGAATGTTCAGCAGGAGGATAGGATTGATATCATTCTAATGAGCTTACCATGTTTATAGGAAATAATACAGTTCGATTTGAGATTATACTTTCTCAAATAATGAAAATAAGGAAGATAATTCCAATAAAAGAGATAGTTGACCCTAGACTTGAAACAATATGTTCTGAAAAATGGTAAGAGAGACCGCATTTTACGGCAGCAGTGATAGCTAGAGTTTCGGCGGTATAAATAGATGTTTCTGTAGGAAGTTTGGGTTGGCCATATTCTTTCGTGAGTGAGCAATAAAATGCAGAGATTTTTGAGCCGTCGATTTCCTATTCTGTGGCTGGCGTCTTTCTCCATGTACTGTATTTGATTGTAGATCGCATTATCAAAGTAATTTATTTTTTAAATAGACAATGTTTGAAACAAACAAAGCATGCAAAGTCCGCCCTCTAATTATTACAGTATATGAAATTTTACAATGGTGACGTGAATGAAATGACCAAAGTATGCATTTTACCTTTGAAATAATATCGTAATTCTCTGCAGACTTCCTCTTTCCTCTCCATGTCTTTCTATAACGTTAATTCATTTTGTGATCTGAATAATCTGATAATAGAAGTGTGGGGTGGGAGGTGAAATGTGCGGGCTTATATTTAATCTACTAATTTCGTCCATAACGACAGGAAACGCCACTATGTGGGTTATATTTAAGGAAGGTCTCTTTGCTCTCATTTTCCGTTGATTCATACTTTTTTTCTGCCCGCTCCGTGGTTACAACCTCGGTGTGGCTGCAGGTAGTTTCAAGGGGCTGTGGCTACGAGCATGGCCCCTGTCTTCGCACTTGATGTAGCGGAGAATGTTCTGTGAACCACGAGCCTAAACCGCAAAGCGGGCTTCGTTTCCAGAATGGCAATGATGTATTGAAACTTCGATATATCTCGAATTCCATTAACAAATCGATGAACAGTCCCCCTCTCACATACAATATGTACCTTCCTCTTTTGAGGGAATGATGCATTACGGGTGTTGCTAAACACTCCTTCACTTGCGCGCTCGGAATGTGTCGATATTATTATTATTTACCAATATCGATACATGCATACTCGATCAAATGGAAACATCGATAAAGTGTAATTTCCCCAACAACGCACTGCATCATGGGATTGATTAACAGTACGTGCCTGCAAGATGGGAGGCGGAATGTTCCGCCACACCCGTCAATAATGTTGGCGCTATTCTCTCGTCGGAAAACAGAGCTAGTAGAATAATTATATCAGTTAATTAATAGAGAATTATTATAATGAAGTAATAAATATCTGAGCATACAATTACTAGCTCCCCATGTCATTCGCGTGACGACATGAAGTATTCCGAGTACCTGTAGATTGACTTTATGTTCCATTTAAGCCCTAGATATCACACAGGATCTTTTCCTGCCTTTCTATAAGACTCTGGAAAGAGGTCCAAAATTGTTTATTTTTTATTTATTTATCCGATATAGAAAGCCAAGAATAACGGCTGAGAGTATTCGTCTTGCTGACCACACGACACCTCTAATCTGCAGGTCTTAGGGCTGAGCAGCGGTCGCCTCGCAGGCCAAGGCTCTTCAAGGGCTGTAGTGCCATAGGGTTAGGTTATTTATTTATTTATTTATTTATTTATTTATTTATTTATTTATTTATTTATTTATTTATTTATTTATTTATTTATTTATTTATTTATTTATTTATTTATTTATTTATTTATTTATTTATTTATTTATTTATTTATTTATTTATTTATTTATTTATTTATTTATTTATTTATTTATTTATTTTGGATGGGGCACCAGTCATGGCAACTATTTTTTCACACGGACGCGGGATCTACCAGACAAACGGAAATATACAGATGGAAGTGCGGAACGTAAGGTGCAGGGGAATGTGTGAATAATATCGAGTAGGTTTACCAGTTGTAGGATATAAAGCGACGAATCTGTCAGCCATGAAGTCCTTGTGCTACATAATGTTTATTCTCAAGAGAGTTCAGTAACCTTTAGGATAAACCCTCAAAGTAGTTCTCTAGATTGTCCACAACACGTTGTCGAAGATGCGGGGAGGTCAAAATCGCACGGAGACAAATCCGGTGAAAACTGGGAAGATAGCTGAAGCTAATATGCAACTTACATGACCAAGTATCCTTGACTTCGTCCAGGAACTCCTCCTTGGTCTCGACTCCAGCATTTACTGCAGTATCATTAAGATAAGCACCAGAATTCAAATTCCTTATTAAACAAAAATATTCTAAATATGTGAGTGTGACTTGATAGGAACTGAGGATGTTCTTTCAAGAACGAAACATGTGTTTCTGTTTTAATAGTGTGTGTGTTTTAATAGTGTGTGTGGTTTAATCCTTATTTAATAACGTGTGTTTTTTATAGCTATGTTATAGTGTAATATGAGCATTTATATTTAACTTGTGCGTTCCACAGACTGGAAAGCTTTGAAGTTACATCATATTACGAGTATTCGAGACATTTCTTCAACAATAAACACTTTCCCTTCCTTTAGCGACATCCTCACAGCGATGCTGATGTGAAATCTACTGAAAAAAAAAGTTTGGAAGTAACCTTTACAATATTGTCAGCAATCCTCAAACACGAAACAAACAACAATTAACATTGGACATTATATTCGATACATTTCTCCTAAATGTGATAAAAATACGTTTTATACTATAGGTATGTCGTAATAATCGATTTTTTTTAATATAGTGATTATATACAGAATGTTTCAGGGGCATAATTTCACGTATGTATTTCTTACATGTAGGCAATCAAAATAGTTCTTTACAACATGTGTCCGAAAATGCTTCATTTCCGAGTTATGGCCTTCACAACTCTGAATTTCACCGGAACGTTTTTCTTCCGCAGGTCATTGTCATTACAGAAGATGTTCAAAATGTCCACCTCCTGCTTGAATACAGACCTCACATCGATGTCTCATTGACTTGTATCGAATGTTTCCTGATCGATGGATAGGTAGTGGTGGCCCGATTGCTTGGTCTCCACGCTCACCTGATCTGAACCCTCTCGTTTTCTACTTGTGGGGCCATTTAAAATCATCAATGTATTCGTCTCCGGTGCCTGATGTGTAAACCCTTCGGAATCGAATTGTGGCATCGTGTGAGGTCATACGCAATACTCCTGGAGTTTGGGATCGTGTTCGCAGGTCAATGAGATATCGATGTGAGGTCTGTATTCAAGCAGGAGGTGGACATTTTGAACATCTTCTGTAATGACAATGACCTGCGGAAGAAAAACGTTCCGGTGGAGTTCGGTGTTGTGAACGCCATAACTCGGAAATGAAGCATTTCCGGACATATATTGTAATGCACTATTTTGATTATCTACATGTAACAAATACATACCTGAAATAATGCCCCCTATTTTTGAAACACCCTGTATAACTAGAGGAGCCGTGCTACTCTGCAGCATTCATTATAAATAGGTTAGATACTCGTCTTGATATGCCTGTCGTAGTCTTATGGTTTTGCCTGCCCTTTATAACGGTTGTATGAACATCTAAAAAGATGCAAGTTATGGTATGCCACAGTTCGCAGACGGAATCCATCCACTCTCACGTCATCATGCCGTCTGTTTGGTAAAAATCTATCCATATACTCGCTTTTTTTTTATCCTGCAGTTCTTGATGTAAAGCTTGGTGTTGTGTCGTAGAAGGCAACGGTATTTTAATGGCAGTTCTTATATATAGAACGGTTGTCTTGTTCGCTCATAGCACAGTCTCGAAGGAGCGTTAATTGCCATAAAGAGTTTTTCTAAGATACATGGCCTTCACTCTTTCTAGTGTAGCTAGGTTATCCTTCGATAGGTGTTCCTAGATAATGTCTAAGGCGTATGTCATGATGAGGTCTCTTTGTACATAGACTTTTTTTTCTCTTAGCAGCATGTAAGTTGTTGTCCGACTCGTTGGCTGAATGGTCAGCGTACTGACCTTCGGTTCAGGCGGTCCCGGGTTCGATTCCCGGCTGGGTCGGGGATTTTAACCTTGATTGGTTAATTCCCATGGCTCGAGGGCTGGGTGTGTGTGGCGTATTGAACATTAGAAATCAGCCTAGATAGGGCCCTAATCTTCACATACATGCAGGTCGCCTAATAGGCCTCTCCGGAGGCCATACGCCATTTGATTTGATGTACGTTATTAGGAACTCTCTGTCATCTGTTGAATATATCTGGAAGCTGGAAAAGTTTAGAGATTCAAGGAGTATCTAGCAGGGAATAGTATTCTTCCATGATCAGAGGAAATGTAAGTTATACTCTTTGGCTTGACAGGTAGTAATCAAACAAGGCTGCATGCAATGACATTACTAAGGTTGAAAATCACATATCAGAATATTAATGACAGTGTTGGTTGCTTAGCAACCTGCAAAGTACAGAATGTATTGCGGGTTAGGGTAAGCTTTCGCCTGTAATTACTGGAGTGATCATTTAATGATTTGATTTTATGATTACTGAAAGTTGGCTCAACTTCGAGACCTATCAATCCCTCATGATTCACCGGCAGATAATTCCGGAGAAAATAAAACAGAAGTGAAGCAAATTGATCCAGTAGAACGGACGGACGGATTTGCCAAAGCTGTTTTTAGTAAACTCTTTTAATATATAATATAGACGGGGTCGTCAAATTTCGCCAGCATATCCAATTCGTCGCGCTGGCCCCGTGGTGTAGAGGTATCGTGCCTGCATCCTACTCGAAGGTCCCGGGTTCTATTCCCGGCCAGATCAGGGAATTTTACCTAGATCTGAGGGCTGGTTCGAGGTCCACTTAGCCTACCTGATTACAATAGAGGAGTTATCTGATGGTGAAATGGTGGCCCCGGTCTAGATAGCCAAGAATAACGGCCGTAAGGATTCGTAAGGATTCGGCGTGCTGACCACGTAATCTGCAGGCCTTCGGGCTCAGCAGCGGTCGTTTGATAGCCCAAGGCCCTCCGGGGCTGTTGAGCCGTGGGGTTTGTTTGTTATCCAACACGTTCCAATAAACGCTTTCGACTGTAATTCATTCGACGTCCCATTCTATAAAGGCTGCATACAATTGCAAAGTTATTGAACAGAGAATGGATGCACCCGGGAAGAATTGCTAATCAGTCAACATTATTAGGAGAATATGGAGTAGGGAACTGGTGGAAGGAAAAGAAGTGATACATATCAGATAGGAACAGAATTAAGCCTAAGGCAACCTAGACAATATAACTCCGTTGAAGTCTAGAGCCATTAGGTACGTATATTTGAGTTATAGCATATAACTATTTCATCGTCGTAGTTCTGTTAATAGGCATGTGCTTTGTTTTCGGTTTTTTTTCAATAGTCTGAAAAGACAATATTAATATTCATTGATATTTTTGCTTTGCTTTTTAAAGTTCCATTTATTAACATAATGATCCCCACATTTATTCCAGGCTATTCTTTCTCTGTTCAATTACTAAATCATCTACGTTTGCCGAAAAACTGCTTTATTTTGATTTATTTCTGTTTTATAACTATGCTGAAGGATATTAACTTTTTTTACTGCATGTATCACAATTTAAGAAAAGATTACAATAAACAATACCCTCTCTCTAATCTGTGATTTCCAAGATTATGGGAGACGAGTATTATTTAATTTAATTAATAAATGCTTCACAGTTCATCGAAATTCTATTCCTCCGTACCCTTACAGGTAGACCGACTATACGACAAACAAATGAGTTGTTCCCACCTTAGAGCAGCAATAAATCATCATCCAGTTGTGAGGTTTCTCCTCTAAAATACGTTTCTAAATGACATGCTCGAAACCTGGAGGGCTCTATCCTCTGTGATGACGTCATTCTCGTTACGGACGGTGTGTGTGGCTAGGTGCCCTTCGGGAGGGGAACCCCCAGCCTTCAAAATGTAAAGTAGCAGTCGGAGCTCTCCTGAATCTTAAGGCGATCTAATTTCCCGTCTCCGTCTAATTGTCCTCTCAGGAGCTCAAAGTGTCCACCAAGTGTGTCTCTTTCATTAACAGAGCACGTGACTGTAGGTACAGTGCTCTCCGATAACACTGGTTCATTAGCACCCTGCTGGTACAGTCTGCTTTGTAAAAATCTAGGTACTTACTGGAGCACATGATAAAAGATCCGAAGATGTGTCTAGTTGTACACTTCTCCCCAGTAACATTGCGTCCATAGCACTGTACGTGTCTCTGGATGTATTTTCTCTCCACTAACATCGCGTCATTAGCACCTTACCTGTTCTCTGCACGTACACTTCACCCCAATAACATCGCGTCCTTAGCACCGTACGTGTTCTCTGCGTGTACACTT
Organism: Anabrus simplex; assembly: GCF_040414725.1. Taxonomy (NCBI): domain Eukaryota; kingdom Metazoa; phylum Arthropoda; class Insecta; order Orthoptera; family Tettigoniidae; genus Anabrus; species Anabrus simplex. Next base: position 210,186,425 of record NC_090279.1, on the reverse strand, counting down.
CTCTCCAATAACATTGCGTCCTTAGCACCGTACGTGTTCTCTGAGTGTACTCTTCTCCCCAATAATATTCCGTCCTTAGCACCTTACCTCTTCTCTGCATGTACACTTCTCTCCAAAAACATTGCGTCCTTAGCACCTTACCTGTTCTCTGAGTGTACACTTCTCTCCAATAACATTGCCTCCTTAGCACTGTACGTGTTCTCTGGATGTACATTTCTCTCCTCTAACATCGCGTCATTTGCACCTTACCTGTTCTCTGCATGTACACTTCTCTCCAATAACATTGCGTCCTTAGCACCGTACGTGTTCTCTGCATGTACACTTCTCTCCAATAACATTGCGTCCTTAGCCCTACACATTCGCTGTATGTACACTTCTCTCCAATAACATCGCGTCCTTAGCTCTACATGTTCTCTGCATGTACACTTCTCTCCAATAACATCGCGTCCTTAGCACCTTACCTGTTCTCTGCATGTACACTTCTCTCCAGTAACATTGCGTCCTTAGCACTGTACGTGTTCTCTGGATGTACATTTCTCTCCTCTAACATCGCGTCATTTGCACCTTACCTGTTCTCTGCATGTACACTTCTCTCCAATAACATTGCGTCCTTAGCTCTACATGTTCGCTGTGTGTACACTCTTCTTCAACACTGGTCGCTGGTGCCATGGTAAGGTATAGGGGTCTTGCGTATTAAAGAATTCTTGTCAGCTAACAATTTAACGTTGTATATTATCCACCTTACATCATCGGAGCGGGCAACCCTACTGAAACTAAACATAAATTACGCTAACCTCGGTGGAGTCCTGGTAATGACAGTGGAGTGGATGGAACGTCCCTTTAAAAGATACAGACACTCCAAGTTGTGTATTCGAGTCGTTCAAAAGTTTTGAAATATTTAATCGAATTCTAAACGAGGTTGCTTTATTACCTGGGTGTATTTATGGAGTTTTTCCGTATTTTAAAATTGTAATTCTGTTGCCAGCCTACCGAAAAATGCAATCCCCACCTTGCCCCACTCCCCGACCTGTTTCCAGCCTTCTCTTCAACTGCTCACTTGCGTGCTGTTTCATTTCTTTCTAGCTGTTAGTGCTCTAATGTCTCAGGCTCAGGAATTCGTTCAGCCTGACCCAGAGTGACCATATCCGTTGATGGACGTAACGAAACTTCTCAGCGCAGACTTATTCAACTCGCATCATTCAACTTTCCAGACTACAGTGTGGCTCTTATTTCCTACTTCCTACACTGTTGTCCAGGCTGTTTCGTCATATTATTACCTACATAATACCATTGAAAGTACAATATTTGACAATTTACGAGTATTTCAGTTTCAAATTGAAGACAGGATTCCAAACCCAACTAATTCAAGATTCTATTTTTATTTTTATTTTTTTTGTGGAGCAAAAAATGTATGATTTTGGAACTGGCACTAAAAGTATTTGTTGTATTACATTCATGATAATACGTATCCACTGTGACAAATATTTGATGCAGTTTGTACTGATATAGTCCAATTAATAGACATGTGTTTGGAAAATGTTTTAGAATATTTCACAGTACTCGTTGGCTGAAATATTGTGTAATAAATTAACAAAGCATACATATATTAGCCAAGGGCCGTAGCCGTGTTGAAACACCGGATCCCGTGAGATCTCCGAAGTTAAGCAACATTGGGCGTGGTCAGGAGTTGGATGGGTTGCCACGCGCTGTTGGTGGGGGGTAAGGGAGTGGAGGAGCGGAACAGAACTGGCCACCCTACCGCACGTAAACTCCGGCTCAGGATCACCTGTGCGGAGGTTCGAACCTGCCTTCGGGCAGAATAACCCTTACCTTTACATATATTTATTTCTAAACGGATTGTTTTCATACAGTTCAAAAATGCAATCTATTTGTTTCGATTATGGCACGTTTACCAATAATAAATAGTTTATTCTCTTCAGGTTGGCCTATTTGCAATACGAGTGTGTTTTGTTTCTGTATGCAAAATAATTGCAGTTCATCAATGACATGTTTATTTTAAATAATTGACAGGTTGTAACTAATTACAACATGATTTGATGAAATGATGAAACGGTACATCAAAGCAAAAATTGGATGTCGTCTTTCCAGGGTAATGTGAATGCAAGAAAAAGTGATAATATAGTCCCTTTTAGCGCCCCCGAGTTATTAAAAAAGGAGTATTTAAAATAGAATTGTCGGAGAAAATAATCAGATGCGGAACAGTGTAATTCAATCAGTCGCCACTGATCTGCATATAGGGCAGTCGCCTAGGTGGCAGATTCCCTACCTGTTGATAAACAAGACTTAAATAATAACAAGGGAGTTGAAAATTGATCAAACTTTGGTTGCCAAATTATGCCAATCCCTAAGTCCTCTTCCTATGAATGAATATCTGCCACAATACGTCCTCTTTAATTCCAACTTTATCTTCATTTTATGATCTTTCCTACTTTTAAAAGTTCGACTCAAGCTTATTCCACGCCGTCTCTCCACTGACAACTTGGAGCATACCGCTTAGTCGAACAGCTCGTCTCCTTACTCCCAAGTCTTCCAAGCGCAAAGTTTGCAACATTTTCGTAACACTACTCTTCATTCGGAAATCACCCAGAACAAATCGCGCTGCTTTCCTTTGGAACATGTCTACTTCTCTTATCAAGTAATCCTGGTGTGGGCGCCATATACTAGAACCACACTCTATTTGAATCGGTCGTTTGAATAAAAGGTACATGTACATAAAAGTAAATTTTACGTGAGAGACATAAACCTGAATAAGTGGTGAATGAGTGAAACTATGAAAGCTGTATTTTGCCAGTGCATATGACTAGTAAAGGACCTTTTATTCGCGTAATACGAATTTCAGGTTCCATTCCTAAAGGGACAAAAGGAAATTTTGTTTTCTGGAGAAGTACCCTTTCCCAAGTGAATTTTCTTATAAATTAAACACACATTTGCATCCCTGTCTTTTAAATTTCGTTTTTAATTACATTAATAAAAGAAGTTTGAAACCTTCCCCTCAAGTTATCTGCCTGATGCTATCACATGTTAAGAAATGTTTGCCATTACCTTGAGTAGTTGGGCCTTCCGAGACGACGGCAGGCCGCCCCTGCCTCCTTATCATGCGGCACACATACTAGACCGGAGCGGTGAAGATGACAATACGGCCCTAAAGCGCCCAACTTTTATAGCATCTCAGAGGGGAAGTCCCAGAACTCTCCTGAGCTAGGCGGAATGCCTGTACACATCCCCAATTTTAATTGGCTAGAAAAGTATACGCAAAATCCCTGATTGGTTAATAATTAAGGGAAAAGGAAGCCGTAGGAGTGTTGTCAACCTTAGCCCATGAAAAAAACATAGGCCGATAGCAGAGACATCTAAAGGCTAAAGATCCAAGTATCTTGATTTATATTAGTTCCGAATTCACCACATAGATGGCCTTCTAGAAGGCGCGCAGTTCAACGAAACGGAGGAGGTGTATCTCAATCAATCAATCAATCAGTCAATACTGATCTGCATTTAGGGCAGTCGCCCAGGTGGCAGATTCCCTATTTGTTGTTTTCCTAGCCTTTTCCTAAATGATTTCAAAGAAATTGGAAATTTATTGAACATCTCCCTTGGTAAGTTATTCCAGTCCCTAACTCCCCTTCCTATAAATGAATATTTGCCCCAGTTTGTCCTCTTGAATTCCAACTTTATCTTCATATTGTGATCATTCCTACTTTTATAAACGCCATTCAGACTTATGCGTCTACTAATGTCATTCCACGCCATCTCTCCGCTGACAGCTCGGAACATACCACTTAGTCGAGCAGCTCTTCTTCTTTCTCTCAATTCTTCCATACCCAAACATTGCAACATTTTTGTAACGCTACTCTTTTGTCGGAAATCACCCAGAACAAATCGAGCTGCTTTTCTGTGGATTTTTTCCAGTTCTTGAATCGGGTAATCCTGGTGAGGGTCCCATACACTGGAACCATACTCTAGTTGGGGTCTTACCAGAGACTTATATGCCCTCTCCTTTACATCCTTACTACAACCCCTAAACACCCTCATAACCATGTGCAGAGATCGGTACCCTTTATTTGCAATCCCATTTATGTGATTACCGCAATGAAGATCTTTCCTTATATTAACACCTAGATACTTACAATGATCCCCAAAAGGAACTTTCACCCCATCAACGCAGTAATTAAAACTGAGAGGACTTTTCCTATTTGTGAAACTCACAACCTGACTTTTAACCCCGTTTATCAACATACCATTGCCTGCTGTCCATCTCACAACATTTTCAAGGTCACGTTGCAGTTGCTCACAATCTTGTAACTTATTTATCACTCTATAGAAAATAACATCATCCGCAAAAAGCCTTACCTCCGATTCCACTCCTTTACTCATATCCAGTACAATATCATTACAATTTCTCTTTTCGATCAAGATGTAACGTTTAGACATCAGATAATTACACTAATATCCCAAGCAATGCACTTAAGTCGTTTTGAAAAACAAAATCACTAATACTGTACAGTAAGAATAAAAACCGAGAACTTTTAATAGGTTCTCTGTACGAGGATCGGAATGCTGCTTCTAGCAGTGCTTCCCGCTCAGTAGTTCGCTAGTTATTCACAACGTCATGACAGAATCTGCTATGTTCATCACCAATATTCTGTATCAGGTTCCTTATGTCGTTGATCTTCTTAATATTAACGGGAAGATTTCCATTATAGGCTTGAAAATCGAGTAGTGTCGGTAAAGCTGGACGAAGTCATGTCGGCTTAGACAAAGCAAATATATCTGACATTCTGGGAGGCTGGAGACCCACTTAGACACTGTTGGAACTACGCATGTTGAAATTCATTTTACACAGAAATCTGGAAAATATTTTGTCCTATCTAGCTATGTTTCTTCCAAAATAATTACATGATAACACTGATTTTTTTGCGTGTATCATCGCGTCTATATTTCAACTACAGGAATGTGAGAAAACATGCTTTTGGAAAGAAGGGAAAATGTGCCCTTTTCCACGTGACCAGTGACTTATACGCGCTGTCCTTTACATCCTTACTACAACCCTCAAAAATCACATGAAGAGGTCTGTAAGCTTTATTTGCAGTCCCGTTTATATGATTACCGTACCCCAATGAATATATCTCCTTATTCCTAGATCCCCATGAGTTATTGTCACCCTATTCATTCGTAGTTACCACAGGACTTCAAAATTGAACTCCTACAAATCGGATCTTCTTCTACACACTGTTCTACAATAACTCTGTTCCTAATACTTCATGGCCATGTTATATGCCACGTGTGACCTTCATGATACTCGGTTGCGCAGCAAACCAACAACAGGGAGAGCACTGTTAGTAGCTTTCTTCAGGTAAGGCAATAGCACTTCCAGATATCTATATATAAAAGAGTTTACTAAGAACAGCTCTGGCAAATCCGTCCGTCCATTCTACTGGACCGATTTGCTTTATTTTTTGTTTATTCTCTCCGGAATTACCTGCCGGTGAATCATGAGACATTGATAGTTCAGCAAACTTTGAGTAATTGTAACATAAAATAATTAAATGATTACTCAAATAATTGCAGGCGAAGGCTTACCCTAACGCGCAATACATTCTGTACTTAGCAGGTTGCCAAGGGAGTAACACTTTCATTAACATTCTGATATGTAATTTTTATCTTTAGTTTGATTACTATCTGTCAAGGCAGAGAGTGTACATTTCCTCCGATCACGGAAGAATACTATTCTCTGCTAGATACTCTTTGATTCTCCAACCTCCCTCAGCTTCCAAATATACTCAACAGATGGCAAAACGTTCCTAATAACTTGCATGCTGATAAGAGGAAAAAAGTCTACGTACAAACAGACCTCATCGTGACACACGGTTTAGACATTATCTGGGAACACCTATCCAAGGATAACCTCGCTACACTAGAAAGAGGTACCTTAGGAAAGTTCTATGCCTGGCAAAAAAAAACGCTCCTTCGAGACTGTCCTATGAGCGAACAAGACAAGCGTTCTATATAGAACTAATTTTAAAATACCATCGCCTTCTACAACACAATACCAAGCCGTACATCAAGAACTGCAGGATAAAAAAGCGAATATATGGGTAAATTTTTACCAAACAGACGGCATGATGACGTCAGAATGGATGAATTCTATCTGCAAACTGCGGCATAACATAACGCGCTTCTTAATAATGTTCATCAACCCATTGAAAAGGGCAGGGAAAACAATATGACTACGACAGGCACGAGTTATGTGACCTATTTATAACGAGCAGCAAGGGTCCTCTAGTTTTTATTTTAAAAATAAGCGGTAAATTTTATGGATCTTACACAAAATTCTGTGGTTTACTCGGTTGTGAAATCGAATAAAACAGACCCTAGCTCAGTATCTTTAACGGTAAAGAGTTTGTGATGTCTCAACTTTTCCAGTCATTCTTCAATAGAACCACCACTTTTAGACTTGCTTGGAAATCCACTCAAGGGCGTTCAAACGACATAACAATGGTTAAAATCGGCCCAGTAGAACTTTTATTGTTAAAGTTTGAAGCAATGGGTATATTGTAAAATCATGCCATCAGAGGCCAATGACCTAGATGTTAGACCCTAAAAACATCAATCACCTCCATCATCATCGTCTTGCTCTATTAGCATGGATTTGTTTTTGGGCTGGGGGTGTCTATTCGGATTTAGCGTAATCAATTTTGCGTGGACAGAAAACAGACAGTGTGGTAACCAGGCAACCAGTGTTGGTCATCTTCTTCCTCACGTTATTACACTGCCTTCTATATGCAGTAGGTACAAATGGCGCAACATTTTAAACGAGTTTCAGCTGCCTTTGGCCTTTGACTGGTCACAGCAAAGCAAAGCAAAGCCCCTTACACACGATAACGTCACCGAAGACAGCAGTATTTTTCTCTTAAAACATATCTTGCGAATATTTATGGCCATATAATTGTGTGCTAAATCAGCGACCATTTTGTTGGACGTAGATCTTGATAGGTGGGGCTATCTTGTGACATAGCAGGGGATTTATTATTAATCGGTTTATTATATATTTTCCACAAATTGTAGATACAATTCAGGGATGGTGAATGGAGAAAAAGCATAGCCCAACGCAGCTGCTTCCATCCCTACATAAAATTAAATTATATTAAATAATTACAATTATAGGCTACATAATGTGCTTATATACAGTACAATTACCGTATTTACATTTACGTATTTTTACATAATATTCACAGGACCTGTTCAGCATTCAAGTAATTCTGCTTACACGCACGTGACTCCCCACATATACTTCAGCTAGGCCAGCTCATTCATACACACATAGAGTCTCACTCACTCGGGATTACATATACTTGCACCCATGCTTCCACACATATTGAACATGCATACGAGTAGAAAATTACGTTATGTGCACAAGATTTCATTAAATATACATACTTTTTACCTCTTTACAAAAATTTCCGGTAGAAACTTCTTTTTTTTTTTTTTCTGTGGTGAGAGCTCATTTCCATAGCCGAGCAGAACGAATAAAGAAGGCACTTTGATAAAATTCTGTTGTTGCAAGTTGAGGGGAAAAGGACACACCTCGACATCTTTGGGCGGAACGGTAGTTCAGCTGTAAGCGGTTGAAAGGTTTGATGTGAATGTTACCTGCGGGAGATGTTGGCAAAAAAGCAGTATCTATTTGTTTAGAGGGAGCTGTTATGGGAGGCAGTAACGTGGCTGTATTTAAATAACCGGTGTTGAGCAATTAGTCGTTCTGCTCAGCGTTGAACTCCCTCTAGTTTCGTCATGTTCTCTGCTGCAGAGGGTTGCCAGGAAGGAAGCCCGTGCAACAGTATTGGCCGTACTAATATCAAATAGGCCATCTAAACCCTGTTGTGTTTTTTGTTTTGTTTTTGTTTTTTATTTTTTGTTTTGTTTTTTCTTTTTCTTTTTTTCTTTTTCTTCCAGTAGAGATCTGCGGGTAAATCCAAAAACTCTGTATGCTTTGTACTTTGCACCTTATTTCCTCAACATGTTTGTTAAATTTTAAAGTGTTACAAATGCGAATGCGAAGCAATTTTCTTAAGATGCAACGCGTCAGATTTTTACCACGGTGTGTGCTGGATATTTCTGGACGTAGATCATGAAGCTACTTACTTCTTTTGATTTATTGGAACTCTCTATATTCCCTGTAGGTGGATTGAAACAATGCATGCAGCCCTGAAAATGGTTTTCCGTGGTTTCCCATTTTCACACCATTCAAATGTTGAGGCTGTACCTTAATTAAGGCCACGGCCGCTTCCTCCCACTCCTAGCCCTTTCCTGTCCCATCGTCGCCGTAAGACCTATCTGTGTCGGTGCGAAGTAAAACAACTAGCAAAAAAAAAACGAAACAATGCATAATCTGTACCCCTGAATGTCGTAAGAGACTACTAAGAGGGGAACAACCAAATAATCTGTACTCACCCTATCGTCTCCTGAGCCCGAAATCCGTTCTAGCCTTTCAGGCAAGCAACTCAATCATAAAATCATCCTAGGTGTATGAGCTACGAATTTTAGGGAAATAAAATATAATAAAGTATAAGAATACATTCTTTATTTATTCCTAAAAATTACAATCCTTTTTCTTAATGAGCGTTATCCGATAGATTAGATTAGCAGTTTGCCTTTTTTGCTACCACTATTAGCGCTAATGTGAGTCAATGCATTGTTTCACTTAAACACCACTACGAGCGCTAATGTCAGTCAATGCATTGTTTCACTTAAGCACCACTACGAGCGCTAATGTGAGTCAATGCATTGTTTCACTTAAGCACCACTACGAGCGCTAATGTAGTCAGTGCAGAGTTTCACTTGAGCACCACTACGAGCGCTAATGTGAGTCGGTGCAGAGTTTCACTTAAACACCACTACGAGTGCTAATGTCAGTCAATGCATTGTTTCACTTAAGCACCACTACGAGCGTTAATGTGAGTCAATGCATTATTTCACTTAAGCACCACTACGAGCGCTAATGTGAGTCAATGCATTGTTTCACTTAACCACCACGACGAGCACCAATGTCAGTCAGTGCATTGTTTCACTTAAGCACCACTACGAGCGCTAATGTGAGTCAGTGCAGAGTTTCACTTAAGCACCACTACGAGCGCTAATGTGAGTCAATGCATTGTTTCACTTAAGCACCACTACGAGCGCTAATGTTTGTCAATGCATTGTTTCACTTAAGCACCACTACGAGCGCTAATGTGAGTCAATGCATTGTTTCACTTAAGCACCACTACGAGCGCTAATGTGAGTCAGTGCAGAGTTTCACTTAAGCACCACTATGAGCGCTAATGTGAGTCAATGCATTGTTTCACTTAAGCACCACTACGAGCGCTAATGTGAGTCAATGCATTGTTTCACTTAAGCACCACTACGAGCGCTAATGTAAGTCAGTTCAGAGTTTCACTTAAGCCGGTATAACTACATTCGTTGTAGACATTCTTCAAAAAAATTAAAAAAAACCAGCTCAGGATATTGAACCAAGGAACACATTACAGAAAAAATTATGTAAATAAGTTAATTTGGCTTAGGAATTGATTCAAAAACGAAATGAGTAAAGAAACAAGCGATTTTAGGTTATTTTTCCGGAACGGCATTTAGGCCGGAAGTGATTTTCGAATATTTTGTTGGTTTGATAGAGCTATCCAAGACTCACAATTTGAAACCTTTCCTGGCCCTTTAGTCCTTCAAATTTCGGCACAATTGAGGAAATTGCTTAATTTTTTACGTTTTTCGTAGTATGGTGCTAAAAAGTATTTTCAGCATTAAAAACATGTCCATGTTTCTATGTTTTTAAAAACATGCCATGTTACTATGTTTTGCGTGTAGTGGAGAAATGTGCACGCATATATTCTTTTTTTAGCTTGTTACTTTCACATAATAATACTAAATGAATGGGTATTAACGCTAGCCTGTGTTCTGCTGTTGTTTCAGGGTATGGCAGCGTCGCCCCCAAGACGCCCTGGGGCAAGGTGATCACCATTGTGTACGCGCTCATCGGCATCCCGCTCATGTTGGTATACCTGTCGACAGTGGGGGACGTGTTGGCACGCAACTTCCGCCGGTTGTACGGCCGACTGTGTGGCAGCAACAGCACTTCCGGTGCCTGCAACGGTCGAGCGGGGGGCAAAGGTTCCTCCAACTCCAGCAAGTCAAAGCTCAGCGCGTCGACGGACACCTACCTCAGTACAGGATACTCGAGCTCAGCGACGGGCAAGGGACACAACAATATCAGCGCTGACGGGTCAGCAGTGAAACTGCATCACTACCACACGCATGGTCCTGATCACGGTAGTGATGATTTAGCAAAAATGGACAGAACTGGAAGTGTTGTAGTGTTGGACTGTGGTGGGGAGGGCATTGGCCCATCTTCCACATCCTCCTCGACTGCTTTGGACCCGTCAGGGAAGAGACGTCGTCATGGAGACGGAGCTGTAGTTTGTTCGGAGCCCGTACGGATACCCGTGTCACTCTGCCTCCTTATAGTGTTGCTGTACATCTGTGGTGGAGCATTACTGTTCAATAGACTTGAAAACTGGTCCTTCCTAGAAGGATCTTATTTTTGTTTCACTAGTTTAGGTACTATAGGGTTCGGAGATCTCATTCCAGGTTTGTATCATAGTTACCAGATCCAATATCAAACCTCTCAAGCAAACTCTTCATCGTCAGCGGAACAGTTATCAGTTTTTGCGTCTTCAGCGTACATTCTACTTGGCATGGCTCTGATCGCCATGTGTTTTAATCTAGTGCAGGATGAGGTGGTGATAATAGTGCGGAGATTGGCGCAATACTTCGGCGTAGGTGCAAGCAGGTCTGATGAAGATGACGAGATGATGGGAGACGTGGTGGATGGAGAAGGAATCGCTATGTCAGTGGTATCGTCCTGACACCGGCAGGAGAATCCCAGACACAGATGTGAGGAAGCAGCACCCACAGTAACAACAGCTGTAAAACCGATCAGCAATCAGCAGAAGATAAAACCTTCCCTAATACAGTTCCCACAGCAGCAGCATCATAGTCTACCCAGGAGAAGGGGCGATACCGCCCCCGGAACGGGCGGATTGCCCAGGAGAAGTGATACTAGACAGATGAGGCGTCCCGGAAGTGCAGCAAGTGGCGCAATCTCGCCAGGTTCGAACTCTGGGGAGCCACTAGTTGAGTACTTTGTTCCTAGGAGTGTTAGTGAGTTTAACTTAGCGAGTGTTGTTAACGATATGGTGGTTGTACCTCCCCCACCACCAGCTTCCGTGATAAGACCTTCCTCAGCAGCTTCAGCGCTGAGGACACCTGGTGGTAGAAGTGCGTCTGACTCAACCAGGTCCAGGGAGAAAATGGTTACTTTCGAAGATGATCCCGTCGTCCAAAATCCTGCTGCCGCTACGGCTGCGGCGAACAGGAAGAATACAGGGGCCTTGGAAGATGTGTTCATGTGACGAACTCCTGGAATCGTCTAGTAGATTGTGACGTAATTGTCGCTTTTTCCATACATGCACATCGTGGACAACGTTTTTTGTCTTAAGGGATATCCTCATTGGGGCTCGTGTTAGTGGGATATCCAAAACACTAAATACCGGAAGTACAGAGTTGAACAAAAACTAAATATGAGCCCTTGTTATGTTTAGGAGGATAGGGACGTGAATCGGAACACGTAATATAATAAACACAATGATATATAATTATGCGAAAAGTGGGCAACAATGAACGTAGACAAGAACAAGCATGAAAATAAAGAAGGACGAACACAACCTCTGCATCTTCATACACTGTCGTCTTAACATACATCCTAGCTCCCCGTGTGGAATAGTGATCGAGTCTTTGACTGCGGATCTCAAGATAACGGGTTCAAACCACCCCCCACAAGTAGTCGGAGTTTTGAAAGGTTGGAGAAAGTCCATTCGACTCTCCATTCCGCACGATGTCCGCATGTAAAATATTTCTGGTGACACATTTGGTGTTCACATAACAAAATTCATTAAAACGCAGCCATAGACGCCCAAGAGAGATTCGGTTTTCTCTGCCCTCTAGTAGGCCTAGAGTAAAGCCGAACATCAAAACTGACGAGCAAGCAGCCAGATGGCGTCAAATCAAAATACCTTAAATCGGTAGCCGTGGTCATGTAATTATTATTATTATTATTATTATTATTATTATTATTATTATTATTATTATTATTATTATTCTTGCGTTCCGGCCTTCTAAGGACCACGTTACAATTTCAATTGTTCCTCCTTAGTTGTTCTTTCCTTTTCTTCCAGTATTCTTTCATTGTTTCACTGTGTTTCTTTTTCCTGTCGTCAGTCCACTTTGTGCCTGTTTTCTTTTCCTTCCTCCCTTGGAATCCTTCCATTTGTAAGACTTTCTTCCTAAAAATCTTTCTTATTATTATTATTATTATTATTATTATTATTATTATTATTATTATTATTAATACATAGATCCGTTAATTCTTCCCAACCCCCGGCGAGCTAGTTTCTGCTTCCCACCTTCATCAATAGGGTGGGTTTTCAGCACTGTTGAGGGGGGCATTGTGATATTAAGTCTCGATTTGGGAAGGGTAGGAAAAAAAGAAGCCGGATAAACACTGGAAAAGAGGAAACAAAATTGAATTGATTACTTGGAAGAGGGAGAAAACTGGAGGAGAGACGGTGCCTAACGAGTCACTGCAAGTAGTGGAAAGGGACAAGTCAAGTTGCAGAAGATGACTCAGAATGATCACCACAACGCTCGGCATGTTCTTCGGGACGGCAAAACTCTTCTAGAAATGCGCTGTTTAGGCGTTGTGGGGCGTCAAAGTTTGATAAGTCTTCGGACAGGGGGTGCGTCCCTAATGTGTCACGAGCATCACAACGTCCATTGAAATACAAAAGGGGTTTGAAATGTCGACCTCAAATTGATTGCAGAACCTACATCATCGGTGCAGAGATTGGAGCAAATACTAAGAAACATTATTGTTTGGAGTACTATCAAGGATATGATGTACGAGACTCCTGCATGAACGAAGGGTATGACCTTATCCGCTCAGTGACTGAAATACTGAAAACACAACCACATTTCACTAATCACTGCACCGTTGATGTAGCCTCTGTAATGAAATTGGAGGTCGACAATTCGAAACTCTTTTGTTATTTAAGCAACTCTATGTCAAAGGAACTTAGCTTGAAGCCGCAGCATCTTTGGTGACCAAGGCCTATGGTAACGAGTGATGTGACGTCACTGACGGTACGCTTTTTATTTCAACACACTCTATTTATACAAATCCACAGCCGCAGCATCTTTAGCGACCAAGGCCTACGATAACGACCAATGTGACGTCACTTCCGTCACACATTTTGTCGCGTTACGTTACACAAATTTTCGGATGACCCCCAGCCATGAGACATACTCGTGTCAATATGGAACGTACGCCCATTATCATATCCGAAACTTTTTAAACATTGACGTCCACTGAGCCCAAAACGTGCATTCCCAGACTTAGGTTCCCCTTTTGAAATATGATCCATTTGCCAACTTTTACAACATATTAAGCTTTGTCGCTTTCATTCTGAACCATCCTATATATACAAACCTGAATATAACACAATGTCAGATCAGTATCGGAAGAGAGAGCAATAGAAATTACAGACAAGGAATAACACAAAGCCCAAAATAAGCGGGGTCGATGTCTTCCTGGAGACAGCGGTGTATGAAGTTGCGGAGAACGCCTATGTCCTGGTTGCTGATTAGCATGATGTTTCTGAGTGTTTATTTTAAGGCCTAACTCTTTGCTTGCTTCGTTGATGCTGTTAACAATGAACTGGAGATCTCCTAAATTGTCAGCAATAATCACGGTGTCATCTGCGTAGCAAATGATGTTTATTTGCTTCTCGTTGATCATGATTCCCTTATCACATTCATCAAGGGCAATATGAAAAATGCCGGGTGTTTCCATGGTGATGACAGATTTTCGGGGAAACTGGTGAAGGGCATATGTAGCCATTTGAGACAGGAAACCCCGGTCCAGAATAGGTTCGGCTGTACCTTACACGCCGCAGCCGTTTATCATACATTTCAAGTTCATCAACGCATGTGGGTTCAACATGATGAATCTCCAGCCCACTTCTCACATGCTGCTCGTGAATTCTTTAATCAGAACATCCTCCCTGAAAAGTGGATAAGAGGAGGAGAGCTGTTGCTTGGCCAGATCGTTTACCGGATCTGACCCGAATTTATTTCTTTTTGTAGGATAATGTGTAAAGTCTTGTGAACGAGACTCCTGTATAGAATGAAGAGGAGTTGCTAGCTATAATCGTTTTTACCCTATGACATCTTTAGAACGATGGCAGAGTTGTTTGACTGGATAAGTTACTGCGGCGTTTTCATGCTTTCATCGAAGCTGGGAGACACTTTTTTAACAGCTGTTTTAAATGTATTAAAGGTATTGCAGGTAAATAAAGTATTTCATCTCCAGACAAAGATCCGTAAGGTTTTTGTATCACCAAAAATAAACCCTACAACTCAGTAATTTGTGGACCAGGAATCCCGATCTCAAATTGATAAACGTGTCCTTCTCCAGCATTCTTGAAAGTCTGTATCATTGCAATGCAAACACTCTGTATCTTCAGAATGTAAGGTCAAAAGGATTTGAGAGAGAGTACAAACTTGTCTCTCACTTCAGAAACGTGATCTCCAATTTTAATGAGAACCATTTGATGCATTTTACCATCAATATTTAGAGTGCAAAGGAAAAAGGAACTTACCCAAGAGTATTTAATTTTCGAGGAGAATCGTTGTAAAGATTGAACGCTATAGCTTCTTCTGCTAACAAAGCTAACTAATGGGAATTGACTTTTTCAGTTGAATATACGTATATAGAATATCTTAATGGTGATACAAATTCAAAAACTGTTTTTATGTTTAGAAAAATAATATAATTGTATCACAAGGACAGGATATTGTGCGGAAAAACAGGCGAACTGCGAATTTCGCAATAGCGAAATCCGTAACTGTCTATAAGTAAAACACTTTCCAGTGTACACAAAGTAAATTATTTTTAGACTAAAAACACTTAATTTTATCGTCCTGTAAAATAAGTGAATACCTTTACCTACCATAATGTCAATAGTTTCACTGTGCACAATTAATTTTATTTTCCTAGCATAGCGTACAGGTCACGGGACTCCCAAAGTCCATATTATGATATAGTCTTGAAATGTATTTGCTCCCTTTTGAGATGAATATGTATTATGGCTGGGAGTATCCGAAAATGTGTGTAACGCGACAAAATGTTTGACGGGAGTGACGTCACATTAGTCGTTACCGTAGGCCTTGGTCGCCAAAGATGCTCTGTGAAATCATGGAAATAAAACGTTCATTATAACTATTTGAGTTACCTTTATTGAAAGACATATTCATGTTCATTAGCTTTTCGCAAAGGAAAAAGTTCCTTTTTTGTATGAGGTTGTTATAGTAGGCGTTGCCTTTGTCACCACAAATGACTTCAGATGCTCAAGGTCTAGAAACTTTTCTTCGGCTACTGTAAGTATGTCTCAAATTTAAATATGCGATCTATCTAACACAGAGGTCATCGAACGTTAAAGAAAGGTGAAAATATTCAAACAAGAAGTAGTCATCTTACATTCATATACATGGCATCACGAAGATGGTTAGCCTGTTTTTCTCTACTGGCGCTGAGGATTAGTTGTCACGTCCACAGGACGCAAAATTTGAAGCATTTTCCCATTTTTATTGAGAATAGTTACAGAACTCCCGAAAAAAATCTACCAGATGATACGTAAACTTCATTTATCGGTGGTTTTATTGCTAGCCGATTTTTCCTTTCAACTCTTCGCAATTTTGTTTCAGCATATATATTCGAAGCAAACAAAGACAGTTTAACTTAAAGATTTTTCCTACCGTATCCTTCAAGGCCACTTACTGTGATACCCTTTTCCTGGCCGGGAGATATGTCGTGATTTGATGTGAAATGAAGGACGAAGTTGTATCTCCGACAGTTTGTTGTTTGTCGAGACATTATTTAACTAAAAGTTGGATAGACACCAGGGCGTCCTTAGTATTGTAGAATTTGATAATTGTGTGCATGTATGGAAACTGCGACTTCTATAAGACGTTGAACGGCTTAGAGAATACAATACGTCCTGCTAGACTATAGGGAGGAGTTTCACAGCGCTGGACCAGGATTAATCCTAAATCATAAACAGGCATTTGAAGACTTAGCCCGGACTCATAAGGACACTTCAGGGAAGTGATTTTCATTAATCGTTCAAGAGAGTACTTTTTTTATGAACTTGGTGGGTGTGTCAGAGGAAGATCAGTTTAGCAAAAGAGGTTTGTTGTGTAGAAGTGAGTGAGGCACCAAATGATAGCGAGATTAATAAACAAAGATTCTAAATAACTCTGGGAACTGTACAAATTGTTAAGTCCCATTTCATCATCATTATTATTACTACTAAGAGTGGGTGACTGAAATTAATTGCAATACAATAATATTCTAGGTATTTGGCTGTTCCTGACATGAAAAGAATTTACAGAATGGCTTGTTACGTCTGCAAAATTCTGCCCTATGAGGGTACATCTGCTAGTGCTGGGATCGGAACGATTACAGCCGGCGGATAAATTGGATGTGGTGGTTGAGCCGCTACTACCGGTTGTCTCCGGTTGAACCTTAGGAAGGGTTTAGTTCTCTCAGTTTCCTCGTGAACGACCGGTGACTCATACGTTAAGCAGCAGCACCCCGCAGAGTAACCAGACTTATGACTGTCTACAGTCGCCTCTGTTTTGACCATTAGCATGCTTGCACTGTCAGTGACAGGCCACCGAGCTCGATAGCTGCAGTCGCTTAAGTGCGGCCAGTATCCAATAATCGGGAGATAGTGGGTTCGAGCCCCACTGTCGGCAGCCCTGAAGATGGTTTTCCATTGTTTCCCATTTTCACACCAGGCAAATGCCACGGCCGCTTCCTGTTCCATCGTCGCCATAAGACCTACCTGTGTCGGTGCGACGTAAAAGCAAATAGCAATAATAATAGTGACAGGCCACGTTGAATACTGGTCCTGGGTCCGGCTCACTTGTCAGGTCTCCAGTGTTGCACAGCTGCACGCAGTCTCACTGTTCTGTCTCAGTGGTTAAGCAGTTAAAGCGGAGAGTTGACAACGCTGGCACCTTGTGGACAGGGAGTGCAAATACAGCCGGTGATCTAGGCTTCAAAATCGTGCCGGTCGTTAAGCAGGAAATTGCAAGAACTATACGTAGTTAGCGGGAGCTAGCTACGCGGTGGAGAAAGATTCTGCTAGGTGGAGACCGCACACGGTTGATGCGGCCGCATTACGGTCATGTTAAAGTGGCACGTTGTCAATCAAACCATAACCTGGATGTTTGACTATTTTGACTATCTGTTCTTGTATTAACGTTTTGTTATGCAGTTTTCTCTCGTTTTCCAGTCCTGTCATAACAATCATGCCACCAAAAATGTTGTTGGATGCAATCAAAATCCTTTGAAATCGTTAATAATAAATATGCGGCACAGTGCAAAATTTGAAGGAGAGTTGTTAGTGAGAGGAGGAATTATTTGTTGCCAGAAAAGTAGAACTGTAGGAGTGAGAAAAATCTATAGCTAGTGCACTGTAGTGTGGGAGCGATCCGGCCATTCACCGTTGGGTTCCGTGATTCAAATCTTTGTCACTTCATGTGAGATGTGTGCTGGACGAAGCGGCTGCGGGACAGGTTTTTCTCCGGGTACTCCGGTTTTCCATGTCATCTTTCATTCCAGCAACACTCCCCAATATCATTTCATTTCATCTGTCAGTCATTAATCATTGTCTGGGAGGAGCCGGCACAATTCTTATCCTCAACACTGGATAGGGGCTTCTTTCATTACATTCCTCACCCGGTCGAATGATTGGAAACAGGCTGTGGATTTGTACTATAGTGTCCTCTCACTACAAAATGGTGCTAAACACAGAACCATTCTGGGAATACATTAATGCTCTTTTCAAGGCATGGTTTCACCATCTCATTTTTAGATTCAAATCTCGACTGATTATGGGGTTCACAGTTGAGAGTTTCACAACCAAAATGAGCCAAGTCCGTTTGGATTGGTTTAGATTAATTGAGTCCTAAAGTTTCTGGTTGATGATTAATTCCTGGAAACGTAAATTGATGTTAGAAAATACCCTAGTTATTAAGCATTTTTTTAACTTAAAATTTTGGCGCATATATGAAATGACAAGTTGTTAATCCTAGTGAACAATTTCATTTTGTAAAAAAAAATTGTACTAAGTTCACTCTGATTGTGAATTTTAATGTATTGGATGAAACAAAAATTACAATTTAGGTTACGTATTGAAATGTTGAATGTTCACTTTACATTGTAACAGACATCAGTCAGACCATTATTTGTGCTTGGGACACAGTTTAACACAAGA
This sequence comes from Anabrus simplex, assembly GCF_040414725.1. Lineage (NCBI taxonomy): Eukaryota > Metazoa > Arthropoda > Insecta > Orthoptera > Tettigoniidae > Anabrus > Anabrus simplex. The sequence continues at coordinate 210,167,958 of NC_090279.1, read as the reverse complement.
ATAGAGATTTGTTGACATTTTCTGTAGCAAAATTCGGCCCAATCATTGTACACAAATTCATCATTGTTTACAATAACACCTGGAGATCCTTGAAGAAGTGTTTGATGAATTGGAAGTATACAGGGCAAGAGGTCCATCATGTGTTCCTTAGTTGCAGAGATTCTTCATTGAATTCTATATAGGGGCTCTTGAATGACAGGGATATTAATGATCGTCCTACACTCTTGGTTTTGCGCAAAAATGACCTCCAAGAAAGGCATATCTTCTTTCAGAGTTTCCTTGAAAACCATTTTGAAAGGAGAACCGTTTACCACTCTTAAACTAAACTAACCTCATGGCACTACAACCATGAAGGGCCTTGGCCTACCAAGCGACCGCTGCTCAGCAGGAAGGCCTGCATATTACGAGTTATCGTGTGGTCAGCACGACGAATCCTCTCGCCAGTTATTCTTGGCTTTCTAGATCGGGGTCGCTATCTCACCGTCAGAAAGCTCCTCAATTCTAATCAAGTAGGTTGAGTGGACCTCCAACCAGCCCTCAGGTGCAGGTAAAAATCCCTGACCTGGCCGGGAATCGAACCCGGGGCCTCCGGCTTTGCTACTCTAAACCACCTCATTTATAGCCACTTGAAGTCTTTACCATCAGCAGTACTTTTTTCTATTTGTGATTCCTCCAAAGCCTTTGTGGAGAAGAAGAATTCCCCTCGTTTGGTCTTGATCACTTTAAAATTAACAAGGCCGTGTTTTCATTTTGCAGAATAATAAAACTAGTATTAGAAGAGCATCCGTCGCTCAGGCGGCAGCGCGCTGGCCTCTCACCGCTGGATACCGTGGTTCAAATCCCGGTCACTCCATGTGAGATTTGTGCTGGACAAGGCGGAGGCGGGACAGGTTTTTCTCCGGGTCAGTCATTAATCATCGCCCCAGAGGAGTGCGACACGCCTCGGCAGCCGGCACAATTCCTATCCTCGCCGCAAGTTGGGGGCTTCATTCATCCCACAGGTTGTAGTTATTCATATTCAGTAAAACTACTAATAATTTCGATTGACTTACCTTGAACTGAATCAGATGATGAATTGGAAACGTACTCTTCATCGTTAGATGACCAAGTAAAACACACACTCTCACAAACAATGATGTTCTGTAGATTGGTGTAGTACTTGGTTCACTGTGGCAGTGATAAACAATGGTAGGTAACCTTTATCTTACACAGTAAAGTGCTGCCATCTGTGAAGTAGCAAATGAGTTATAGACTTAATTTACTATGGCAATGAATAAATTGAAGTCTTGTTAGTCTTAGATTGCATTAATCCCCAAACTGACCACTGGTGGACTTCGGTTGTGAACCCTTCAGGTCTTCAATTAAATGACTGTTGCTTGATTCGGGCTTGGTTAATCCTCCAAATTATCTCCGGGAAATGGCAAGTGACTGCTAGTGAATTCCTCTGATTCTTGCCCTCTGTAATAAGTCAAATTCCGTCATTAGATTTACTCCTTAAACGCACATGAGATATTTTTCTTGGAGATGCTGAAATCACGTCTCTTTCGATACTTGATCATCTCGAAATAAGTGTTTTGCATCAGGAAGGACAGTAATGTACTCTTCCTAGAATAGTACTCTTATCAGCACTGTTTTACACGGTTGACATAAGAACATGCTACCGTACACAGGCTCGCACTTCTCAAGTTAGATTTGCTTCCAAATACAGGATGATTCGTAAGTCACTGTTCATACTTTGCGAGTGTAATGTAGAGACGAATATGAGACTAAAATGTTACATACAACTTTTCTGAAAGTGCTTTATTTCAAGGTTATGGCGTATAATGCTGTATCGTGCTAGGTATTCAAATCATGGGTCAGCACTGCCATCGGACGTGTCATATTCGCCTTCCCAAAAACTCAATCTACGTGTGGTCTGAGGAAGAGAATGCTTGCACGGCCAGAATACAGTACATATGTCATCACTTAAAATCTTTTAAATGTTCCTGCTGAATTTGACCTCGTCATTGTGTTTGATTCTTAATAAAGTGCAACAGGTGTTTGTTACTCGTTTGTAAAACCAAATATGCACAGTTGATTTCGACAAGAAAGGATTCTGTGTGCTGTAAGTTTGAACGAGCTCTGTAAGCAACAGGCTGCGATTGCAAACACATCCCTATCTGCACATTCATGGGCGCCCCTTTAAACGTGCTTTGAAAAATATTAATGTACCGTGCTATACGTAGATTTTTTTTTGTATTTGTGATTCCTTCGTTTTTTTTTAATTCTGGGAGGAATTAATTTTGTTTTGTTTTTGTGTTGCACTGGGTGGAATTCCACTCTAGATAAAATTCAGTTACTTTAAGTTTACACTACGTTCGGTACTTTAGTTGCATTTGTGATCTTTATCAATCAATCACTACTGATCTGCAGTCGCCCGGGTGGCAGACTCCCTATCTGTTGTTTTCGTAACCTTTTCTTAAATGATTGCAAATAAATTGGCAATTTATTGAACATCTCCCTTTGTAAGCTATTTCAATGATATAGATCTTGATTCCCTTAGGGAACCCGAAATATTTGTCCCGAATGGGTAAATTTATAATATCAATATAAATGGGCCATTATTGGACATTACACATTTTCCAGCTAATTCATTCCTGGTTGCCAGCGTGTCGCCCCCGTGTGCTAAGTTGGGCTCATCAGTTGGTACATAACACACCCACCAAGACGCATGGCTAGTGCATACTGTAGAGGCCACTGCGTAGGCTACTTGGAGCCACCGGCAGTGCCAATGCACTGTGAGAGACTTTGTCTCATTACCAAAAATTGATGCCTGCTTGGCCATCAGATGATATGGATGTTGATTCCCATAGGGAATCTATTATTCCAATCCCAAACTCCCCTTCCTATAAAGAAACATTTGCTCCAATTTGTCCTCTTGAATTCCAACTTTATCTTCATATTGTGAGCTTTCCTACTTTTAAACATACCACTCAAACGTATTCGTCTACTAATATCATTCCACGCCATTTCTTCACTGGCAGCACGTAACTTACCACTTAGTCGATCAGCTCGTCTCCTTTCTCCCATGTCTTCCCAGCCCAAACGTTGCAACATTTTTGTTACACTTGGAAATGAATGTATTTTGTCTGTGTTGCATAAATCTAAAATAAAGCGATGAGAAAAAGTTGTGTATAACATTTTAATCTCGTTTTTAACTCTATACTATATTACATACACAAAGTTTCTACAGTGACTTACAAATCGCCTTATAAATATATATAAGTGTGTTGCTACCGTGAAATTCTTAAGTCGTTGCCGTAGACAATGACAACCTTCCTTATTCCGCCACTGATCAAGAATGGCATTAATCGGTTATAAGAAGAAATAGCGTATCTTGCTGTCGCCGACCTTGAATTCCGGACGACCCAATAACACTGTCATATAGTGAAAAAGTATAAGCATTTTTTGAAGTTCTAAACAATTTCTATCTCCAACAGAAGGCCTAAGGAAAGTGTACAAAATACTTTGTGTGCTACTTTCATTGTTAAAGCGCGCATTTGGATCTCAGCATACGGTCATTTTCCTTTGTGTTGAGGCAAGTAAATGAGAGTCCCAGGTAGAAAACTATGCCCTTTTACCTCATCTGTCTCCGAGAATACCCGATGAGTCGCACAAATCTCTGTTTTGACTGCACTGACAGGGGAGAAACCGATCTGCCTGAGGGGCGGTACTTTGCCTCCCGTCAGATAAGAAACCCCTCATCGGTATTTGTAAGTTATATAATTTTTTTGTCCGGGATGTGTTGGAGGTTCTCAACAAACCGAGGCCGATTTCTCTTCTCATCCCAAACCATTTAGATGTACACTGAATTAGCAACATCTGGCTAATAGCGTGTCGTCCCTGGTTTCACCCAGATGACAGTGGTGGTGGACTTCGGATAGCACCAGAAGCGTTGTGGAGCCATACTGATCCATGACCGCAGCACAGCCTCCCTTAACTTTCCGAAGATTTCATCAGAGCAAGGTGCAGTGTGCGCACATCCATCTTGGATTACGGTCAGTTAATCTTAGGAGCCTGGCGACCATCTTCATGCCCGTGGAGTGTTTATCGAATCAACCTCAGATTCACAAATGATGTGCTGCAATGTGGCCTGTCCATCCACTCTTAACATTTAGGTTACCAGATGGTGACCCCTGTCATCAACACATTGTACACGCATGCACAGAAATGGTGTCCCGATATAAACAATCAAAACTGGCCCACTCCCGTACTGAAAAGGTGGGGAAAGGAGTGAACGGGTAGTGCTGAAGGCACAACGTGTGTATTGCTATAAATCCGCGCTTATAAGTCAGAATGTAGCGGCGTTGGTTCTTCCCGAATCCTCGTACTCCCGATACACGCTTGACACACTGGCGTGTAAAGCTCGTTCCTGCACGACTTTGCGGACGGAAGACCTATCCGTTGACACAGACAATTTGGACGCGTTCAAATGCGTTGAGGTATGCCTAGTGTCTTACCTATATTATGAAAATGGAATATCCACAGCCTGTTTCCAGTCAATCGACCGCATGAAGGATCGAATGAATGAAACCCACATCTAGCGGTGAGGATAAGAATTGTGCCGGCTGCCGAAGCCTGTGGCACGCCTCTGGGGCAATGATTAATGACTGACAGATGAAATGAAATTATGTTGGAGAGTGTTGCTGGAATGAAATATGACAGGGAAAACCGGAGTACCCGAAGAAAGACCTGTCTCGCCTTCGCTTTGTCTGCCACAAATCTCGCATGGAGTGGCTGAGATTTGAACCACGGAACCCAACTGTGAGAAGCCGGCGCGCTGCCGCCTGAGGCACAGAAGCGCATATTTGCTTAGCTGTAAATCAAATTATCAGTACCAGGTTTGGACGATACCACAGTCTTGTTCGACGCCGTACCAATAGATTCGCCACCCCGACCACAGCCCCATTCTGGCAAGACGGGAACTATATCTAATAATCAATTGCGCATCAATGCACTGTCTCCAAATTGTATCGATGGTTCGGACGTACATCTGTATTAGCCTTATATAAAGCCACAGCAATAGTCATTTCTATCCAGAAATTCTTGTAGCATCTGCTATTCATCTTGTATGGTTGAGAAAACATGCTGTTGTAACATGATGCAAATCAAGCATGCAGTCTCACGAACAATGCAAAACGAATTTCAAGAGAAGAAATTGTCACATTTATCATTAGTCCCCGGATATTCAGGCGCTTATAAGTTAGAATGTAACCTAATTCGATTATTAGGAAGTGTCACATAGGATGTTCATCCGCATTGTACTATTCGCGAAACTTTTAGTGACAACTCGTTTTACGGGAGTGAGGGGCAATAAGGGAACTCAACTCTTCCAGCAGAACTGCCAAATGAATGGAACTGAAATCTGAATTGCATCGATAGTGTGATAGATTTGAATTTTCCAAACCTTTATTATATAAAGCCCATAATTGCGTCACATACGCATACATGTAAAGTATATAGTAATGTCATCCATATAATATCAATCATAATCAAATAGAGTGGCCTACCTCTTTTTACTAGGGTTGCGTGGATAGGCGGGAAATATTTTAATTCTCTTAATTGTGCAAACAGATTTTCCCGTAAATCGTTCAATCGACTTACTGAGGGGAAGAGCAACTTTGTATTTTCTTTTTTCTGCATCACAGCAGTCTCCAACGTCTGCCCTCACTGTGTATAGACCGTGATGTTCTTATCGAAGGAGGAGTTCTAAGGTATTCATGTCATGTACTTGGATTTTCCTCATCCATTGCAACAGCTTTCAAAATTTCATTTTTCACCTCTATTTTTTTTTTTTGCTTTTTTGTAAAAAAATAAGAATAATATTTGAAGTTTTGCGATGACACCACCAAATGTCTTACGGCAATGCATAATCGATTCACTTTTGGTGTCGTAGGTTGCTAATCCGTATCTCGAAGATAGCCCAGGTCTACCAATTCAGCACTTGGAAGCTTAAGTGTCACTACACGTTTCGTGGATAGTAGTGAGAGTAAAATAAATTCTAGGGGGTTCTGATGGGCCGTACGCCTAATATTTATGCAATACTCATATCAGGCTAGTTAATCTCTTCAGTAAGATTGCCTAAAAATATGTATTAAGGCCTATGTTATCTATGCAATTCCTTGTAGGGTGATAACTAGTCTAACAATGTTGTATTTAGTTAATTATCGAAGGCATTATTATTGTTTTGATAGCATTTTACATATTTTGTTATTCAACGACATATTGCTTTAAGAACAAATTATAGGCCTACATTCCAAAGTCCATCTTGATACAATGAATTTGATTTGGTCAGTCACGTATTTAATCTTATTAGGTGTGAATGAGATGAGATAAAAAAACTTGTGAAGTGCCATTTACATCTTTCCTTGTTGTCACTCGTTAATAAACGTCATGCGAATCAAATAGTATCGGAGGTAAAGTTCTCTCTCTAATAAGTGTCCCTGAAATAATCCACTGCAATAGGACACTTCAATCTAGAAACTCTAAAACACCATTGAACTCAAAAATGAAGAACGCATTCCTAGTTGGAACAAAGTATCAGGTCCAAATTCACGTTTTTATTTTAAGTACGATACCAGAGAACAGTGGAGGCGGGACAGGTTTTTCTCCGGGTACTCCGGTTTTCCCTGTCATCTTTCATTCCAGCAACACTCTCCATTCTCATTTCATAGCATCTATCATTCATTAATAAATCAGTTTGGGAGTGGCGACCCCATCGTACTAACAGCCTATATCTGCTTCATTCATTACATCCCTGACCCGGTCAATGACTGGAAAACAGGTTGTAGATTTTTATTCATTTTCACCAGAGAACAGTGTTATAAATTAAAAACTTCACATGACTCTTTTATACAGCATGTTGTGAATACAATTGAATTATTTATCTAGCCTTCGATTATGAGAAACTATTCAATAAATGTCTACAATGAATGTACTTATTTATTTATTGTATGACATAAATATTAATAATTAATATATATGCCTACATAGTATTTACATTACGGAGCTCGATAGCTACAGGCGCTTAAGTGCGACCAGTATCCAGTATTCGGACAGAATAGTGTGCATGGGACCATCACAATTTCACTGAAGAGAAAGGGGTTTTTTTCCTCACTTATGAAGGGATTCTGCACAGAATCCATGTTTGATTTTGAATGCTGTCGACATCAGTCCGTGTTTCCCATTGTAGATCGAAACCAGGTATAGGGCTGCTTCCATTAAAATAGGGCCTAAGTTGAGGACAGGCATTCAAGCTCTGTTCTTCCCTTCAGTTGACACTTTTCTCTCAGTTAAACTTGGGGCGTAATCAATTACTGGATGTCTGGACTTCAGCCGGTTCCTGTTGGTATCCGGGATGTCTTCAAGAACAGCCCTAGAATGAGATAAAATAATATTCTGTCGAATAAGTCATGTTACATCGGGACCTTATAGTACGTTTCTCTGATTTAATTTTCAACACTTAGCACAAGAAAACTATTAAAAAATAAACTACTTTTCCCTTTGCAAAAATCAAATGATCATAACATGTCTCTCAGTCATGGCCATTCATCAACTGCTCTAATTTCAGACATAGCCTACACGGTTGCTGGGTAACAATACCTTACATCACTGCCTGCACGGTTACTATGGTTACACTTCAGTTACACACTTTGTCGCGTCAAGTTGCACAAATTTTCGGGTCCTCCCCCCCCCCCCCAAGCCATAAGATATATTTATGTCAAAAATTAAAATACAATTTTCTAAAATGTGTTGATTTCAAACCCTCTACAATTAATACTCTCTTTGTTTGTATAGCTTCAAACTTATGTTCTGAAATGCAGCTACTTTTGACGTGTACTCGTTAGCCCTGGCACAAAAGAATTATCGCGGTCACCTCTGTGTGAGCCGACACCAGACTTACACTCTATTACAATTGAACAAGTACTTCAAGTCTACTTTTGACGTGTACTCTTTAACCCTGGCACGAAAGAATTATCACGAACACCTCTGTGTGAGCCGACACCAGACTTACACTCTGTTAGAATTGAACAAGTGCTTCAAGTCAACAGGCCTCTGCAGTTTCATATGGTAAAACTCTGTTACGCAACGTTGCTTTTAGCTCCGCCACGGAAAGCTGCAGTTTTCACGTATGACCACTGTTCAACTTTTGTCACATCCTTGTTGGAGCACGGTCGGAAGGACATGTTATTAACCGGCCACCAATGCACACACTGTAGCATCAGTGGAATGCAGCACGTACAGTAATATGCTGGACTTCGTGCTCCCACTTTTTCGGAAGATATAACACGGTTGCCATAACTTTACATCACATTTCACAGACAAGTTTAGTACCTAAAGATTGTTGCACACTACAACACACGCCTTAGTTAAAGAAAAATCTGCCGACTCAAAGCGTTGCCATTCGGAAGTTCTGACAGGAAATTTCTATTCCGTTAAATAGTAGTAAACTGAACAGATCGAAGAGAAAGATGCAGGCAAAATTTGGCTTAGATAAGCTGTTTCTATGCTGTGTCCAGAAATAAAATTATACGTGAATAGTTCAATAATCAAACCATTAAGGTAGGGAGTATGAAAGGCTTATAGCACCAATGTTAAATTTATCAAATTCATGTCCCTTTTTTCTCTAAATAATTCAATATAATATAAGGAAAATTTTCCAGTAAGTAGAATCTTACCTTGTATGCTCAATGACCTATTTTCTTAATACCGTACCTTAATATTTGTAAAACAGTAATTCCTTTTTTCACCCGCCTTTTACTTTTTATGGTGAATACATTTCACCTACCTCGAACACTGTACATTCACATTAATACAATAATTCTGTGAATAGGTATCCAAAATTTCAAAGCTCCAGCTGAATAAATGAGAACTGTATCAGGAAAATGTAAATTATCAAAAATCGCCGTCAAATAACTAAGCGTTTACAAACTAAAAGTACTTGCATGCTTTGTTAACGAGCTGAATGGCAAGAAATGATGACATGGCAATGATTACAGCCAACGCTACGTCAGCTGTAAGTTAAGACAAACTGCAGGCTTATACAAGGCGTATCATAACTGACATAATATCAGGGATGTATTTCGTATTAAAAACGATGGTGCAATCGGATTAGCGAAGAAAAATTTTCTCTTTGAGAAAATAAGGTTAACTTATTACTTCCGGGCACGCGAATCAAATTGACGAACTTGCCGTGTTCGCTTTGCCGCTGCCTGTTGCTCTTTCTCAGAGAAGGGAAGGGAGAGGAAGTGGGAGGCAGAGGTAATGCGTGATACACCATACATGCTGCACACAGTCTGAAGGTCACTTGTGAACTCTGCATCGAAGTAGCAGGGGCTATATTGAACATCTCCTATAATCAAACCATTGGGCGTATTGTTTCCTTTGTTCAGTATTTCATTCCATTTACAATGCTGTGAGTGAAGGAATACACAGTCGTGGCACGGCAGCGTTGCATCTTCGAGCGTGTTAAGTAATAAAGAACGTTACTGCGACCAACAGATTCCTTGACTGACAAGTGTGTGTTTAATTCCTGTGTATTTTGTACTGTTTCTGTGCAGTTACGGCTGTTTAATAAATGAACTGTAAATATTGCTTGTAAGAGACAATTCTGTGCCAGTCGAACGAGGAAACTTGTGCATACGCGTGGAGCATTATCTCTGTCTCCACCATACACCTCGCTTCCGCTCTTTCCCCTTCTGTTCCTTGAAGCACGACATCAACTTGTGCTCTGGCATAGCAAATACAGTGAGTTCGTCAATGTGAATCGCGTGTCTGCAAGTAAAAAGATTTAACCACATCTTCTCGAAAAGAAAAATGTTTTCCGCCAATCCGATTGCATCGCCGTTCTTAGCATAACACGAAGAGCACCCCTGATTATTTTTGTCGATACAATTATGATACACCACGTAGAGCAAATAGTTCCTAAGTTAATGCATTTTGGCTGAAGAAATGCGTCCAAATACCAAAAATAGCTACCACAGTAACACATTTAACTAATTATTAAAAGAATTTATAATTGGCAAACATTAATGAAATGCTACCTTTCCTTTACTGAAACAAACCTCACCAAACTTTCCTACTATGAAGAGAAATACGTTTGTAAACCCCATGAAAATTATTTGCGATATAAAGTATTATATTAAGGTTGTTTTTAAATAGTTTCTGCCCATAGATATTGCAGGAAACGACTGAAATGAAGAAATGCAATAGCGTGTGATTTGGTGTGGGTACTCCTTGCCAAGAGCAATGAGTGGTGTTGACTGGAAACTGTTAAAAATCACTGCATTTTCATGTGATAAAACAGAAGGAAGGAACAATGTACGAGGTAAAAGTATAAATATTGTTATATTGCAGTTAATATTATTCAGATGTATTATGACGGAAATGACTCCTATACAGTTATACAATTAAATAATATTTAATCGTATTATTTCCATGCATAAAGAAAATTTTCGTGTTGATGTTAACTGTTTTACCCAGAAATATAAATAATGATAATAATATACAAGCCTTCTTGGCTTTTAGTTCGTTCTCAATTTCTTCTGTGTGTTTTATTCATACTACCCTGTCTGTCCTTACTAAGAAATTAATCATTTTCCCGCCAATAAGCAGAAGACAAGGTAATTTATCAAGAAGACCGCTCACGAGATTCGAATGTGAATCTGCTGCTGTTTAGAACTGTGCTTCAACTCACTGGTTACCGAACTGTAGATTTGGGGGCCAGCGAAAATGTTTAGTAATTGAATATGGGTTTTTTTGTTCCGGGGATACCGTAGTGGAGAGAGGGCATGAATGGGTGAGATAGAAAAGATGGAAAATTAATTTAAAACTTTAAAATTGGTAATATATTTCTTTTCGGGGTTTTTTTCTTTTCAAAGTTTACACTTTGCTAAGCAAAAAACAAAAATCAGGTACAAAGTCTAGCTCGTGAGTATGAGTAGCAATGCTAGAATAATGATAAAACAACAATTTAACACCTAGTAGGACGAGCGTCTGTACTCTACACAATTACTTCCTATGAGATTAATTTCCTAAATTACAAGTTCCAGGCCTATTAAGGCACCTACCTACATTTAACAAAACCAAACAGTAAACACACTCTTATGTGCTCAACAGTCTGATTTACCTTAAAAGAAAAAGAATGAAATTGACTTTAACAGGGGTAACAAGTACCCATACTACGTGGCCTTTGGTAAAAACGAAAAGTTAAAGTTACTGGCCAAAATTCAAAACATTAGGATGCGAACTCTTGCACTTCTTGAAATTCACATGAAAATACTTAAAATCCTATGTGGACTTATGTCCCGACGTTACAGAGATTAAACCTATACTGCGGAGAAGACTAAATGGAGAAAAAGTTTACAAAATTAGGAGTTAGATTTAAAGATTACGAAATCATAGTTACCTCAATATCAAGTTGAGAAGGAATATAAGAGGTCTTCGCTCTTTATTCCCTAAATTCGGTTAAGTTCTGAAGACTTGTTTGAGAATTTACGTTGAGAAATAAAAGTTACATTGCGAAAGAAATTCGAAACCTTCCCCTCGAGCTAGCTTTCAAAGACTATTACATTGTAAAACAGAATTTGCCATTACCTTGAGCTGATGAACCTCCCGAAGATGGACGAGGGAGCCCTTCCCCCTGCCTCCGCAACGAACACACTCTAAACCAGGGCCATCCAGCTATTGCGCTCCGAGAGCGCGCCCGCGCTCGAGGAGCACTGGGCAGTCAGACTAGCGCTCCTTCTCCTACCACCACTACAGTGTGGCAGCGAGGAGACCTGAGACGGACGATGTTCGGACCGCGCTGACTAGATACGTATAGTCGTCCGTCCGTCGGCTTTTGTGGGTTTGTTGACATCATATTGATAAGACTGTTTTGCCATAACCAATATACGGCATATACAAATCGAAAGGTACTCCGATGTATGGAATATGCAGGAAACGAAATCAAGTGTTAAGTAAAGAATGCAGTAATGCGATTTATTCAAAACTGAAATTTGAACATATCTGAGAGGAAAATTCAACAAAATTTTACCAATATTATACCAATATTCTTAAACAATTACGCGAGTTTCTATCGCTCATCGTTGCACGATGTTTACTTTTGGTAAGCTTAAGAACCGAAAAGAAACGCTCACAAATGTACGTTGAGCCGAACATTGACAGAACTTTACATGCATCTTTATATAAAAGAGGGTATTCTCCTTGCGGAGAGCCACTATAAAATTCTTCCAAACTTCGTGACATTAGAAAGCGGTCTTTAAGACGAACATTGCACTGCAGTTCAAGCTACTCTAATTGAAATAGCTGTGGAGCACTGTCTGCACAAAGAGAAAATGTTCGAACAATTACATCTAACACCGCTTGGGGTTCTGATAATTCTGAAAATCTATTTTCAAACTCTTCTTGTAATTGGCGAATTGCCTGCAAGTACTCATCAAAGTCGACACCTTATTTCACTGCTTCAAGCAATGGAAAATGTCCTGTGTTCCTTGCACGCAACTGGTTTTCCCACACAATCAATTTTCTTTTGAACGCTTGAATATTTTTTTTGTTAGTTGCTTTACGTCGCACCGACTCAGATAGGTCTTATGGCGACTATGGGACAGGGAAGGGCTAGGAGTGGGAAGGAAGCGGCCGGGGCCTTAATTAAGGAACAGCCCCAGCATTTGCCCGGTGTGAAAATGGGAAACCACGGAAAACCATCTTCAGGGCTGCCAACAGTGGGGTTCGAACCCACTATCTCCCGAATGCCAGCTCACAGTTGCGCGCCCCTAACTGCACGGCCAACTCGCCCGGTACTCTTTGAATTGACGGTGCGTGAGTCCATAGGATCGAAGAAAATTTACCACTCGCACAACTGTTCCGATTACGACTTTAAGCTTGGCGACTTTTGCATAGATTGCCTCCTGGTGTATAAAGCACTGGATCGCCGCCATTAGGGTAGTACCGCTCTCAGTCATTTTTAATTTTACATAGCTGAGGGACCCCGTTCGTAGACTACGTAATGCAGGAGCTCCATCCGTCGTTACACTCGTGAACCGCTCCCATTTTAATCCCATTGACTCAAAAACGCCCCCCACTGCTTTGAAAATATCGAAACCGGTAGTGGTGTCTAGGAAATCCTCGGTGACACGAATATCGTCATCTACCCTTCGAATGAAAGTAACGAGCTGAACTGTGTCCGCAATGTCGGTTGATTCATCAAGGGCGATGGAAAAGGATACCAAATTTGCTGCCTTCTCCATTAATTGTTGTTCCATATCAACGGCCATATTGTCTATTCTGCGAGCCACAATGTGAGGAGAAAGAGATATTTTGTGAAATTTCTCAAATAGCTCCTTAGGACAAATACATGCCGCCGCGTCCATTAGGCACTTCTTGATTACATTCCCTTCCGCGAAGGGTTTCCCAGCTTTGGCAATTTGCGACGAACATTTGTAGCTTGTTCGTAAAGTGGGTCCACCAACCTCACTCTCCTTAATCTCCTTTCAGACAAAAATACGCTTCCTTCGCACTCCTAGCCCTTTCCTGTCCCATCGTCGCCATATGACCTATCTGTGTCGATGTGACGCGAAGCAATTTGTAAAACTTTTGTGTTCTTCAGATAATTCAATCATTTATTCATTCCCGTTTGTAAACAAGCATTTAAAAATTAAAACAATAATACAGAACAGTGCTGCTTGAAATTTTCTTTCAATCCTTCCAACTTCGATTGGCGACTGGCGTCTGTCAAATCACCATAATCATCCCTGTGGTTGGCACTGTAGTGCCGTTACAAATTCTTTTTTAAACACATAAAATCTCAGTGGCACACTAAAAAATCGGCTGCTCTCTTCGGCCCGGCGGGCAGACCGCTCGCTCAGCTAGTCAAGCTCCTCCCACCACTACCGAAACTACCTTCCCTCAAAGCGCTCGGAGCACTGGCTTGGAGCGCGGCCAGAGCGCTGTTTGGATGGCCTTGCTCTAAACGTCTTGACTGGAGCGATAACAAAGACAACATGGCCCAAAATGCCCCAGGTTTTATAGTGGAGAGGAAGGTTCCCAATTTCACTGGGCCAAAACCCTGACACACCACTAATTTTCATTGGACACTCAAATAAATATCAAAAACAGTGATTGGTTACTTAAATAAATGTCCAAACATTCTTATTGGCTAACATATTAAGTTGATGGGAAGAGATAGAAATCAACTTATCAACTTATTCGAGCCACGAGTTCTGTGGGATCCAACGCCTTGTGTAACATAGGACGGTTCATGACAAGAAAATGAAAGATACAAGACTCTCTGTAAGCCCTTTTGACTGCGAGTTTTTGCATTTTATTGCGGTCTGTAAGTATTTATACGTTTGATTGAGTTAGATACTGTGAATGGGGTGAAATTTGGGTACACATCGCTTTATTTTTCGCATGCTTATGTGGCAGCTAGAATCATAAACTTTGGCTCGCATATGGCCTCTGTTTGTGGCAATGGGCTACACTCTGCGGTACTGTTGAAATATTGGCAGTCACCCTTAGTGCTATTCGAAGACGATTGTAACCTCCAGCGGTATTCCGCAAATATCCTGCAGAATGGCAGCTTGCCGTCTCTCTCGCCTTCTACCAAGAACTTAGAGGAATGATGATGAAAAGGGCATTACGTTCCTTCCCTGGTGGCAAGCAGCCAGAGACGTTGCCATGGTAACCGATAGGTTCGTTGTCGGTCTGCAACAGGGCACGAAACACGCAGAAAATAGTAACATTCTCCGCCATTTGAAGAGTAAGCAAAATTATGAAGATAAAAAGTATTTAAAATGAAGAGACGTTTCAATGTAGTGTACGGATTTTACAGTAAATCAATAGTGTATGAGAAAATATAAAATAACTCATTGATCTCCCTATAACCCCCCAGTCATATGCATATCAAAACCAGATCCTGTATGAGCATACTCCAAATGTGACGTTTGGTCGAGATTTATCCAGCCGTTTTGCCATGATGGTGGAACGGACGAACATACTGACAGATAGATTGAGAGACAGATACGAAGCTAAAAAGCACTGATATGGCCTTGAGTTGACCTAAAACGGATAAATATTTTAAAAATAATCTCAGTTAAATTAAATTACAGACATCGGACCCTCTAGGAGTTTATTTATATAGATAAAAGTTATTTTTTTTAAATCGAATCAGGATATTCCAGGTCTCATTTTCCGGATGACATTCTTCTGCTCACATAAAGTATAAAAGAAGTGATAAATTCCTGTAACGAGTGGAATTAAAAAATAATGTAGAGAGAACCAAAAAAGGATATCAATTGTAAAGAATAGTGTTTGGGTGAAGAGAAGATTAGAAGTTATCAAGAAATTACAGTATTTGGGTATGATATTAAGTGGAAATTTTCAGACCAAATGGAAAGAGTTCACTAACAGTTATTAACATTTCAGATTAAAAAAAGATGCCCAACACTGACTACGAGTGTCTAAAAATACTTTTCGTGCATTAGCTTAATCTATGGTGTTGTACGGAGCAGAGATCTGGTGAGTTGAAGGAAAAGTGTATACACGTGATGCAATTGATTTGCTAAAATAGTCATGGGACTACCCAGCTGTACTGCTAACTCTGGAGTGAGAATGATGTGCAATGATGTAAGTCTGCAGGCATATATTGTTAAAAATATAATCAAATATTGGCTGAGACTGAAGTTGGGATCAGGTGGCAAAGTATTTCAGATAGGCTACCAACACTAAATGAAATATCAGAACCAAGGGTACTGGGTGGATGGGGTACGGAACATTTTGGAAACGATGGGAATGGGATACTATTGAGAAAGGGTTTGTATATAGCAGCTGAGAATGTGCAAATATATATGATATTAAAAAGCAACAAACTGCTTCACAGTGTAAAAGTGAGCTACATACAGTTTTATAAACTGCATGTATCGAAAATTAAGATTAGAATAATCAATACCCTCTCTCGGAGGTATGGTTTTCGAGATTATGGGATTGTATAGAGCAGCTAAGAATATGCAAATATATATATATATATTTCCAAGAGACAATGATATTAAAAAGGAACAAACTTCTTCAGAGTGTAAAAGTGAGCTACATACAGTTTTATAAACTGCATGTATCGAATGATTTTGTGAGTTTTCTATAACCTATCAGCTACGGGTAGTACATATAGTGTAAATATATTTAGCCTTCTATATTTCATTGATTATTAAAGAATACTGCAGTGAAGAACAGTGATGTTGAATTTTATTTAGCGAATATCACAGAGATAGACAAAATTGTCCATACATAGATGTTATGACCATCCACTGATACTAAAATTTTACAATTGAAGCTCTTCACGTCTACTGAACATGCGTCATTTTGTCGATTCACCGCACGTTTCTTCTCTCTTGTCAGATAGTGGATAGAACTTCTCCCAAGTCCATCAGTCGCATCTGTAGTATGTGATAAATCCATGAAGAGCATTGAAGAAGCATTTTACACAACACCTTTCAACAGATCTACCTGGAAGCTAAATGTACTCTGATATCTGTCTTCATTGTGAAGGTGGACAGTTCAGACGGTTGAGGCGCTGGCCTTCTGACGTCAACTTGGCAGGTTCGATCCTGGCTCAGTCCGGTGGTATTTGAAGATGCTCAAATACATCACCCTCGTGTCGGTAGATTTACTGGAACGTGCAAGAATTCCTACGGGACTAAATTCCGGCACCTCGGCGTCTCCGAAAACCGTAAAAGTAGTTAGTGGGATATAAAGCAAATCGCATTATTATTCTTCACCCGTGCAAATGATCTAGAGATTCAGAGCTCTTTTATTTCCCAGAATGTTTTTGAACGCCAATTTGGAAGTTAGGAGGAAGCTGGAAGACACCAGCAGACTCGCAGCCAAAGGAAGTAGGTGATGAGGTCATAACCAATCAACCAAGGAGAATTCGTTCAGGCTTGACCTAACTGACTAACGCAGCAAGCTGAAATGGTGGCTACCATTCAAAGAGTGATGGGGTGCGGCTTGTCTCCTTTCGACCACGCGCCGTTCCCAACACTTACTTGCTGATACCTCCCAGGCTTCAGTCGTCCCCCCGACTTGGTCGCAGACCGATTCTCAAAACAGATCAACAGTCCTTGACCTCGTGTGTTACCCCAAGGACACCACCAAATTCGATGAGGGTGTCTTGCTTCCTTGACCTAACGCAGGAAGCTTTCGTAGTGGTGATGGCCCCTCCCCGCCATCACCCGTGGCGGCCATCCAGTAAGTCGATGCGCTTTGTCGCCTCCGGAATCCTTTCGGACGCGCACCTCATCCCGCGTATTTGCTAATATCCCCGAAGTTTCAGTCGTTCCCGACACTTGGCACTGAATCCCCAAACAGAGAAAAACCCTGTTCTGAGGAGCAGTGACCCGCGTCGAGTCCGGCTGTCACCCCGACGATATTAACAAGTGCAGCGGGGGAGTACCAGCTACGATCGCAGCAGGCTTCCCCGTAGTGATGGCCCCTCCCCGCCATCACCCGTGGCAACCATCCGGAGAGTCAGCACGCTTGATTGCCCCCGGAATCCTTACGGACGCGTGCTGGGTGAACGGGGAATAGCGAAAACCATTCTTACCCTTCTTATATTAACTGAATGCGGACTGCACAGTAAGCGACCTGTTCAACAATAGTATGTTTCTTTCGTGTCTTATTGTTGATTGTCCTCCGAATGTGTTGTGGCTGTATAGCAGAATGAAGGCTTCTCCCAATCCCATTATTTCCTGCCAGATCTTAAAATTAAGTTATACTATGGAGTAAGGTCGTAAGAAAGGTGAACTGAGTTTCTCTCGTATATTGTTTCCTATGGGAGGATTGTTGAATTAGGCTGTGAAACTCCTGCTCTCACATTCTATTCTGGACACATATTCCTTTAAGAATATCAAATACTGTAGTAGTGTTACTACCTCAGTCCTGTAGATGGTGCATCACACTCAATGATCAGTGATTACTGCACTAAGTACCGCATGTACAACAAGCTGTCGTTTCTCATATCGTACATGAATACGTTTCTGTGGCAATAATAAGTTTTTATCTTTCCTTAGAAACAAGTCCGTCATATCAAACTTCCAAAAACTGAACCATAGTATTATTTCCAGCAATTCAGAGCACTTCCTTCGTTATATACAGGCCATATCGAGGCTTTCATCGACCTGAGAGCAAATACAGTAGAGACAATACGCGACAATCAGCGAGATATCGAGGGACAGCTATAAGAGCTCTCTCTAGCGGGTAGACCTGAGAACTACGGATTCTGTCATAAAAGCACGTGTATTTGTATGTGAAGTTTTTGGTGTTATTTATGCGTTTTCAGTGAATTTACATAAATAAATATTAGCGTGTGTCATTCCTTGATATCTCCTCTCAACATGAGGGGAAAGGTATGTGCTGTGTTTGGCTGCAGTAACTATGAAGTAGAGAAGAATGCGCGGTCTTTCTTCCGTTTGCCCCGTGACAAGAAAATGTAAGTAATATTGTGTTTGCATATATATTCTTCCAGTGACAAAGAGATTTTTATAGTACTTCATAATCTTCTGACCTGCTCGATCCATATTTTAACTGGCTTAAAATATAATACGCATATTTTATTGTATACCGGTAGTGCAGCAGTTAACCTTCAATACCGATGTGTTGTTGTAGGTGTGATCTGAGGGTTTTAAAATGTCACATAAGTGATTTGGATAAGGTGTACAAGAAAGAAGGGACGTTACGCTTATATAAGAATTATAGGATCTGTTCAGATCATTTCCAGTCCAGCGACTTTAGAAATCCTCGACTATACAGCGAAGGGTATGTTACATTTTTACTCTAATTGTACGTAAATATTCCTCAAAGCATCACTATCGACAACATTTTCATATTTTTCTTTCTTTTATCCCTCTTCTCAGATTAAAGCCGGGATTTTATAGATTTTCTTTCTGTTAGTAGGCTTCATGTTAAGAAGAAAATTGTCCAGCTTTTAAATGTTAATTCATTGCATCATGTGTGTAAGGAATGTGCCGATATTTTTCTAACCAACAATCTTTGCATACTGGTGACTGAATACTTCTGCCTTTTGAAGATCCTCACATACACACTCCCCTTGTTCATTATTGATTCGTGGAATGTCCTCCTTGGAACCTGTTTCTGCCTTAAAGTACCTATAGTTAAAGATGCTGCGCATGGTCCTTTTGTCACCGAACTTCACATCCAAACTACAGTCCATGGACCAAGGTGTGATTAAAAACTTGAAGCATTTCAATAGGTAGAGAGCTGTTCAGAGAATTCTGAGAGGAATCGAAAAATGAAATGGCGTATGGCTTTTAGTGCCGGCAGTGTCCGACGACATGTTCGGCTCGCCAGGTGGAGGTCTTTTGATTTGACGCCCGTAGGCGATCTGCGCGACGTGATGAAGATGATATGCTGATGAAGACGACACATACACCCAGCCCTCGTGCCAGCGAAATTAACCAATGATGGTTAAAATTCGCGACCCTACCGGGAATCGAACCCGGAACCCCTGTGGCCAAAGGCCAGCACGCTAACCATTTAGCCATGGAGCCGTACAGAGGAATTGAATCCGATGAGTCATCAACGGACATTAATCTACTACAGTCGTTAATAATGGTGGGTAAATCGTTGGCTGCTCTGAAGCAGGAAATAATTGTAGACTGCTAACGTCTGCTGACGGTATAGGAGAAATCAGCTCAAATTATTATTATTATTATTCCTCTTGTTGCTTTTCTTCTTCGTTTTCTTCTTGCTCGGCAGCAGCGTTGAAGGTGTCTGCAAGAGGCTCGGCCACTATAACGTCAGAGTCCACATTTATGTAAGCCTCAAAATCAGCCTCGCAGTTATACTCCACCCATTCTTCAGGAATACGAGTGACTTCTTCCTCTTCGTGTTCTGAAGCTCCTGAGTCACCTTTCAAAAATGGTGCTTTGCCCAGCATACGCCACTGTTAAATAGAGAATAGAATAGAACTTTAAAACTACCACTGATGAACTTAAAAGAATAAAGTAGCAAGGAACATACAACAAACACTTAACTAAATAATGACATAAACCAGTAACACTAACACAGGCAGTAGCGGCGATGGGAGTTAGAAGTGGGGTGCAGTCGCCTCCCCATGCCCCCTTAATCGCTGCTACTGATTACACGAGTAACACAGCACTACTCCGAATAATATTACAAAAGCGAATAAGAGTACGCCAACCCACGTGGCGATAGCTACCTTAAATATGGCATCTCTGTTATCGTTTGCATTGCAACAGACCATTTTCGAGCAGCGTTAGTCAACTTTTTCTCGCCGATGGCGATAAACGTCAGACTCCAACTCTCGTGGGTCCAACTATACAAACTATTGAATACGCCATATTTGAGGAGTGTGGAAATCTGCATCAACTGGACGTCCGGCGCCTTGTCAGACGCTTGAGAAGACGTTGTGATGTTGTTATCTATGCAAGAGGTAGCAGTACTCCTTGTTAAGGCGCATATTTACCACGTAGCCATTTTCGTGTGTGAGCACGGACCACTTTGTTTATGACAAGTAATGCAATTACGCTGGACATGAATGGCCTAAAATGCTTTCTATATCACTTCTTAACTGTCGGAAAAGAGATGGTTTGTTTTCACTCTGTATCCGTTTCTATTTCAATATATTTGCACATTACAGACGTGTGAACATTTAAAAAATCGACAAATTAATATTTTGAACACTATATTTGGAACTAGTAATCTCATGAAACCGGGCCTACGCAACGTAAACAATATTGTACATAATTATGTACGCATGATTTAAAGCAATTTGATATAGTTTGAGGATGTTCTTCAGTGGCGTATACTGAGGGCTACCAAGGCTATCAGTAAAGCTCAAACCTCAATTGAGAATGATGGAAGTCTAAAGCACATTATAATGTACGTATCTGACACACTGTTCCATTTTTAAAAAACTTGAAAGCAGTGAGAAAAACGTCGCACGTATTTCTGCGAGCAAGGCATCGGAGACTGATATTGCAGCTCAGACTCCCGCCCCACTACCCTCGACTCGCCCCAAGCGGCTTGCTGCCGTATATCGTACAGGAGCGGGTACCGGGGTGATAGCTGTGTTAGGCTTCGGTCCGTCAGATCGCCACTGCTAACTATCAACCATGCGTTAGTCATCGTATATACTTCTTCACATCCCGTGTTCTTCTACATCCTTGTAAGAAGACACTGCAGGGCCGATGTTTTGGGAGCAATATAGTTTTCATTTTAATGGTAGATCTGTTAAGATGAAATGCAATCTTTCAGGTTTAGTGTTCTCTTTTGTTGGCTGGAAACGAACCCGTGGTCATGGGTCGGACACTACCACTGATCACCCGAGGAAGCTAATTAACCAATGAACGATGGGTACGAGCACTGTAAAATTCAACATTTCTACTAATTAATGTTGTTGTTGCTTGTTGCTTAAAGATACCTAACATCTAAGGTCATTGGCCACTTAATAATAATAATAATAATAATAATAATAATAATAATAATAATAATACTGGTACATGGCATCAGTATAGGCTTGGTGGTGACCTAATGAGGATAAAATGAATGGCGAAGACGTCATAAATACCCAGTCCCCAAGCCAGGGGAATTAACAGCATGAGGGGGTTGATTCTGAAAATTGAACCGGGGCCATCGCACCAAAGGCAAGCATTCTATCCATTTAGCCACAAAACAGGACTTTAATTTGTTAAACCTTAGGTTACCATCTCCACTGATCAGGGGTTGAGCAATGGCAGTAGCAGAGACCAGGCAGTAGCTTGTGAAGCAGCCTTGACAACACAGCAGGCTTCTCCGTTGGCGATTGGCTGCAGCTCAAAATGCTGAAGGCTTGACGTTCACTAAACCAACCATGGGAAAGGGGTAACATAAGTGTAGTGGTAGCCCTCGTCTTGATCCCAGCATACGCCACTGATGTTCCTGTAAAACGAAATATGTCATTCTTTGATCGATAGTGTGTATTTTTACAGGTGTGTTATCGCGCTATATAGGTTATCATGTAGTGTTTGGACAGACTGAAAAACCTTAAGGTTATTTTAACTAAGTCGACACCGGAAAATAATGTTTCCTTCATAACAAATTACTTGCATATTTACGCAGGAACTGGCATTTTCCAAATCCTCTCGATAGCAGTCAACACGAGAGTTCGCAAGCAAAGAGTTTACAAAGTACAACATTCCATTGCGCAATCGTCTCTCAGCGTTATGTAGCAGAGCGGTAGCTGAGTAAATTGTAATATTTTCTTATTTCCTCAAACTAATCAAGAGTGAATATCTGTAATTGGTATTTGGCGTTTATATAACTGGTAAGTTGTTAAGTAGTGTTGGTTCATGAGAATTTCTTAGCGTTGAAGTCTGATTGTTTAAATGTCATAGTTTGAAATTGCCGTGATTCGCTGACGCCGATAGACTCGCTTTGTTTAGGCACCTAAGCTGCGTGGAGGGAGTTTTGACATGACTAAAGTGTGTTCGATAGCTTTCCACGGTGATGCAAATTCGCTATGGTGTATTTTGTTTTGTTTTCTCACAGAGTGATTCAGTTCTCTTACGATTTTTGCGATTCTATGAATCTACAGTAATCTTCTCTTCTTTACTGCATAGTACTGTGTGTTACATTGTTGAGAGTTTTAACAATTTGGGATAGTTCGTGGTTCATATGTTCACCGTTCATGACTGAATATACTTTTAAAACGTATTCCTTTTCTGTTTGTATATAATTTTTCTATGATTACACGCCAAAAGACAGACCACACTACCGACATTTTTATAATAATTTCATTTTTTGGCCATTGATTTAAAAAAAGTCTGTACTAGTATGATGCATATTACTGCATTTAGTTGAGAACATGTATTAGAGAAGTAGTGCCAGACTAATGAAAATTTTGCTGTGATAAATGTTATAATTGTTGGAAGTGTGTACAAGGCACGTTATTGATATAAAGACAATTTATAAATTAAGACCATTCCACAAAGATTTTCTGAAGTACTGATATATGAAATACGATTTTACCGACTTTACACTTGGGTAGTTGACAGTGTTGTTGATCAAAATGTCTGCAGTACCATTTGTATCTTTATTTATTTTTATTTTAGGGGTCATTACCTCATCTTTAACTAAGAATTATAATACATTTTTATTAATTATTTGTACTCCCGTCTGATATTATTTGGCCCAGTTTTAAGGCCGAATCCCCTTCCTGACACCAACTCCATGTGAAGGGATGTAGTCACTATGGTATGTTTCTGTAGTAGTTGTGTGTATTTCATGTAAATGAAGAACATGTATTAAGGCTAATATAAACACTCGGTCCCCAAGAAAATCCCCAACCTGGCCAGGAATCAAACTACGGTCTTATAACCAAAGGCAGTACGCTGACCGTTCACTCAAGGAGACATATTTTGAATGAAATTTATGTTATCTCTTTCCATCACCATTTTCATGCCACTGCTTTAATGTTTTCTTTCTGTTGCAAAATTATACTTAGGTCTATTTGTGTTTTTCTGCACCCTACCAAGCAAATTGGTCACACGGTTAGGATCATAGTTTTAAGCATGTATTGAGGAGATGGTGGGTTTGAATCCCACCCCAGGCACCTCCGCAGATGGCTTTCTCTGGTTTTCTGTTTTCACACCAGACAAATGGTAGGGCTGCGCCTTAATTAAGGTCACGGCCCCTTCCCAATCCTAGCACTTTCCTATCCTTGCGTTGCCAAAATAGCTTTAATGTGTCAGTGTGACAGTTGTCTGTGTCTTTATTTGAGGAGTGTCTGTAAGGAGAGGCTTCATTGTATTCTCAAACATTACTGGCACCAGTTTGCGGATTTGCTTCTCCTAATATGTGTAGGGGAGGTGGCGGTATACAATTTCTAATCACTAGATTGCGTGCCAAAATCCTGGATTGAATTCCAAACCTCTCTGCAGTGCTCATTTGGAGTGAGGGTATATGACGCTGTTGATGGTGATTCGTCTGTGGGATGGCGACGTTAAGCTTTGGACAGACCACTCGGTGCAATTCGACAGGAGTAGGCTGTGTGCCGGCACTGGGTTTCACCCTCTCCCTTCCTACTATCATATCTTACATCATTTCATCTCATCAGGTTGACGTCAGGAAGGGCATCCGGTCTTAAAAAACCGCCACGACAGATTCATCTCACCTCATACCCGACCCCGTAGAGAAACGAGACAAGGGTTGGACAAACAATATCACAATACATTACAGTGGAGAAGAATATCTCTAAGGGGGCTGTCACATTAGATCGATTGAACATCTGCAATCAACCGACTGAAGAAATAGACCTACATAGGGTAGGGATACCAGTCGCACAGCATCAATCTTCAGTGGTCAACTATAAGCGATGAAGATTGATTGCTTTGTGAAAGCAAGCATATTCGTTTTCAAGTGGTAGTCAGTTGATAATAGTGGATGAAATATCATGGTCTGTGGAGGAATCGACAGATTAATATGTCTTCTGCGCGAGAACCAAGTGCTGTGTAATTCCAGGCTTCCTGGGTACAGCAATATTGAGACAGTAAATTTTGTATAGCAGTCTATCACCTCCTCGAGAATCGAGACCGTAAATGGTAAGTACCGGTAATTACTAGTTTTATCATGGTTGTATCAGGGAGTGTTGTTATCTCAGATTAATTAGGCTAGTATATTGGTAAAATATATGAAATTTATTGGTGAAAACCGTTATTCCAAGAAGATTATAATTATTCTAGTAACTTAATGAATAATAGTTTGGGAAAACTAGCACAATGCCTTGCCTAATCTCTGTCACTTAAACAACACTAGTGTTCCCTTTAAAGTGTAAGTGATAACTACATGAAGTTTTCGTTTGTCTGAAGATTATAATTCAATATTTCAACCAAAAATTGTGTCAAAAAGTAGCAAATTCTGAAGGCAGGATATTGCACTCGAAGAGGCAACGTGCTCCTCCCTTCCCTCTCCTCTCCCCCCCCTCTCAGGTTTTGGAGTTAATGAACTGCAACTGCAGAAAGATCTCGGCAATATTGTGAGATGGACAGCAGGCAATGATATGATGATAAACAGGGTTAAAAGTCAGGTTGTGAGCTTTACAAATAAGAAAAATCCTCTCGATTTTAATTACTGCATTGATGGGGTGAAAGTTCATAATGGGGAAGTACCCCTAGGTGTTAATATAAGGAAAGATATTCTTTGGGGTAATGGCAGAAATGGGACTGTAAATAAAGGGTACAAATCTGTGCACGTGGTTATGAGGATACTTAGGGGTTGTAGTAAGGATGTAAAGGAGAAGGCATATAAGTCTGGTAAGACCTCCAAACTGAGTATGGTTTCAGTGTATGGGACCCTCACCAGGATTACTTGATTCAAGAACTGGAAAAAATCCAAATAAAAGCAGCGCAGTTTGTTCTGGGTGGTTTCTGATAAAATAGAAGGTTTACAAAATAGTTGCAAAGTTTGGGCTGGGAATATTTGGAAGAAAGGAGACAAGCTGCTCGACTAAGTGGTATGTTCTGAACTGTCATTGGAGAAATGGTGTGGAATCATATTAGAAGACAAATAAGTTTGAATGGTGTGTTTGGAAGTAGGGGAGATCACATTTTGAAAATAAAGTTAGAATTCAAAAAGACAAATTGGGGCAAATATTTGCTAATAGGAAGGGGAGTTAGGGATTGGAAATGTACTAAGGGAGATGTTCAGTATATTTCCAAATTCTTTGCAATCATTTAAGAAAAGGCTTGGAAAACAACAGATAGGGAATCTGCCACCTGGATGACTGTCCTAAATGCAGATCAGTAGTGACCGATTGATGAAACCAAAACATGGGGCTACCTCAAATCGGGTTGTTTCAAATAACAACACAAACTTTATATGTAAAACGCAACAAAAATTAACTTTTTTGGAGATTAAATCTTAGGCCTAACGCATCGGTCAACCATGGTACCTCTGCTAGTGTGCTAAGAGTGCTTTCAGCAAAATATAAAAGATGTAGTTGTTAAGTTTGAATTAACTGAATGCAGTATTTAAAAAAAAATATACAATTTAATGCCCAAGAAAAAATAAGATTAACAATCTCCCTTATTTAATAACTTAGAAAGTCCCATACTGTTTCATAATTGTAGACAGACTGCAAATCTTTTTTTTTTTTTTTTTTTTTTTTTTTTTAATACATTGGCTAGTTGATTTTGTGTGTCTAGTCTTGAAAATGTACTCTACCAATTAAAGAAATATCTGAGACAAATGTGTTTCACCCTGCAATGAAACACTGTGTTCTGTGCAAGACAAATAGTAACTTCATTATCAACTTATAAATTAGGCTTTGTGTGTTTTAACTGGTCTCTTAATCCAGATGATTTTATATGCTGCAGTTTCAGCTTCTGTAGTAGAATAGAAACAGAAGTCTGTTGTTGACTAATTCAGGCAGTAGTTTCATCAAAATGTACTGTGTTAAGGTCACTCATATGATGAGAATCATATTTTAAAAGATATTATTGATGTTGCTTTTGTAAATGATGAACAGAGGCTACCACTCATCTATGGCATATGCAATATCTGGCCTAGTTCCACACATAAGATGCATTAAAGCATCAACAGGTTGTCTGTAAAGAAATTTGGTATTTGAGGATCTCTCCTCTGTGTCATTATTTTCTTATAATTGGAGTTACGACTGATGTACAATTGGTCATACCAAATTGTTCCAAAATCTTCTTGACGTAATGAGCTTAACTAACTCGTATAGAGCCGTACTCTTCTCTGTTAATTCCTAAGCCTAGGAAAGATGACGTAGATGTGATTTTAAATTCTTCCTTGAGTTCCCTAATGACTTTCTGTTCATATTTAATGTCAAGAATTTAATTTTCTGGTCCGTATTGTTTCTGTTCATGCTTGCTATTGGCCGCTAATAACCCATCTTTGGCATAAGTAAAGGACAAAGAAAACTTGACAGGAACCCCCGTCATCTTTTCCCAGTCTAACAATATTCTAACAGCAAGGCACTTGTTTTTTTAAGCCATACAGGCTTTTCTTCAGTCAACACTCGTCCAGAACCGTTGTTGCGTTTTATCCACCCTGCTGTTTCCTAATTATGGTTCCCTTTAAGACACCATGCAAAAAGAAGGGAGACAAGTTGTATGAATTCACCCTCCTGGGATACTTATCTGTTTGACTGTACATCAGCCAAAGCCAAATGTTCCTGATTTGCTTAGTTGCACCACAGTATGGTATTCAACACTTATTCTGAATAAGTAAGTGAGTGACATGGTATGGAATGAACCCAGTGGTGATAACAGTGCTCAGTGATAGTGGTAAACATCCTTATATAATGTTAGGTTTCACATTCAGATTTCAGATATGTTTAGCAGAGTAAGATGGATGTGCATGTGCTTTTTAAAAGGTAAATGAGAAGGACTTGATGAACAGAAAAATTTGGGTGGGGGACACTGGGGACTAGAAGGAAACGAACACAGTTATGTGCCATGTTCAGGGTCTTTTTTATGGCCTGCCTACACAAATAAGCCAGCTTGGGAAGAGTTGACCAGTCGACTGTAAAAGCCCCGTTATATTAGCAGGACAGGTCATCCGCATAAAATAAAAGGTAGATCGCAGAAAACTGGTAAATATTTGTTTGTAAATTGGGGAATTGATGATTGGAATGCATTACCTGCTTAAGGCATCTGAATTATTTATGATAGGGGAGAACAGGGCAAGTTGACGATTATAAGCTTCCCTTTCAGCATCCGCTGGAATATGATGTGATTTACGCCTGTGATGATATGTTTATTACTGCTTACCTTTTTATGCAACAGTTCTACAATGTTCAAAGTTCTTGTTTTAATAGGGGTTGTTTTTTTCATAAAGTACCGGTACTTAAGTTTAATTTTATGTAAATTTGTCTTCTTGCCCCGTGCCTGGTGTAAGTTGACTAACCTGTTGGGGTAAAAAGATGAGCCTTCTTCCCAACTGTTTCAAGACGGAACTTCACCGAAATTTGTTACAGGAACACACTATCAAAACTTGAAGTAAAGACATATTACATAAGAACATACATTTTTAAAGAAAAAAATTGTAAAATGATTTTTAAATGCTTACAAATAAATTTAAAATAATTCTTAGATATTCCTGCTAGAATTAATAACTACTGTACACTACATTGAATGCAAAAACTGTGAAGAAAACAGTTTTAAACTTGAACAGGCTTATACTCAGCCATATCACTGTCCACTATCTTCATAACTTGAGCAGTCTTCATGCCACCAGTTATCACACTGAATCCACTCTTCATTTATAGGATGAACATACTTTTACTCACACACAGGGCATATAAAATTTTCTTGTTGCCAGTTATTGCCAGATTTGGATATGAAGCCCATCTGCCTAGCTACTTTTCTTCTCTGGGTTTTTGCATTCCTGCTCTTACACTTTGAGTTTTATCGCAGTGATTACCGATAGCCATATCTTCTTCTGAAATTAAAGTATCAGGAAGCAAAGGCATAGTGTATGTGCATATTGATTATGCTCATCATGTGCTCCTGAGGTAGAAGGTTGGGGCTGTTCTTCATAATCTTTTTCTCTTGTCGCTGCTGGAGTGTAATGTTTCTCATTAAATATTTTTGAGGGTCGAATGGCTCAATTTCACATGCTTCGTATCCTTTAATGGTGTTGCTCATAGTCGCGTTACAAGACATCTGAGATTCTTTGACAGCATGCATTGCAGCTATCATATTTACTTGATCCCAGTCCTGTCTTTCTGCCTTCCACTGATAATTTCTAGGCATTTCTGTAATTAGCGTGAGAGTATGGGTGGTGAAGTGTAGCCTATAACTGGCCTGGGGTAAGATGGCGAATTCGTTATCTTGCCCCAGGCTGCTTAGGAAGTGGTTTGCCCTTATAATCGACAGACGTCTCACAATCAAGATTCAGTTAACACTGAATTAAGTTGGAAATATATTGATATTCAAAGAAAAGAAAACAGTTAATTCATATTGTGAGCACACGAGTAGTAGAAGTTTCCTTCACATACCTCAGATATTTTAGTGCGACCGTGACAAACAGACACCCCCCACCACTGAAAGACTGAAAGGAATTGCCTGCTGTGTGTAAGTTAGACGTGTGAGATATCGGGCCCAAGGTCACACGGGAGGCAACTTAGTAAACAGAATACTGCAAAGGTTATGGTCGATTTGTCATCTTGCCCCGGTTTCCCCTATGTGTGAATTTGTGTATGAACGTGCTGTATTTATAATGCTAAGATAATAGTAATTGGACCACTCATTCTACTGTAAGTCATAGTGTAAAATTTTGAAATACTTAAGGTACGTATGAATTTGTACATGACGGTGTTGTAATGTTAACCTACTAGTAAGCTCAACCTAGTACTGTAAACCGTAGTGTTAAGCACTGGAAATAATTAAGTTGTGTGTACATTTCTATATGATGATGCTGGATTTAGAATGTTAAATTAGTAGTATTTCTTGTAATATTTTCTTTGCATGGAATTGCTTGTTGTACTCTGTTGTTGTTGCTTGGTAATTATGCTTTAACTTTATTATCCCACTATTGTAAGTGATCATAGCCACCGGGATATTTCCCAATTGTGATGTATTTGTTAATAATAGTTTCATACAACACCTCCATGAGAAGGATAGTGAAAGTAAGTTGAACAGACAAAAGTTAAGCATCTATGTGAAACCTTTCGAATTATCCCCCTAGATGAAGTACCTTTCTTTGCCAGATACATTTAACCATACCAGCTGACAGTCCCCTAGGACTGTTTCAAAATGGAAAGATGAGATTTTCCATCTGGACAGATGGGAATTCCTTGTTCTAACAGCCAGCAAGGCACTTGTATTGAGCCATATAGGCTTTTCTTCAGTCAACACACTCTCTAGATCCATCATTGTATCCACCAGGCTGTTTTCATAATTATGATTTCTTTATGAAATTGAATCGAAGGCGAATTCACATGTTGAAATGCTATGGAATCCCGGGGGCGAATTCATGTTTGATAAGGTGCTGGGGACCGAATTCATGAGACCCCACTAAGAGTGGTAGATACATTTTATCTGAGCTAGCTTACTATCATGCCTTCAGTCGTTTTATGAGAACATGTATTATCCAGATACTACTTAGAGTTGCTGCCAGTGAGATTTATAATAATCAATGCCTTCTCTCTCTTTTTTCTTTTTAAATAGAAACCTTTAATAACCAGTCTGGCTTTTAATTTGTTGATTAATCCTTCAGCATTTGTCTTTACTCTATAGACCTATTTGCATGTTCCAGGAGGTAAATCTTCCAAAACCTAAGTTTGATTTTCTTTATGTGCTCATCATCTCATTGCTTCTTCCCAGTTGTCTGCTTGATCTAAATTTACAGCTTCATGGCAAGACTCTGGTTCTTTCAAGGTCAATAAAATCATTGCATAGTCTTGAACTCTTGCTGGATGCTTCAGTGAGGAACGATAATACAGTCATCTCGTTCTCCTGGATAACATTACCAGGTTCACTGTGATATATCCTTTTAAGAAATCTTCCTCCGAATCTCCATCAGAATCATAGAATTCTTCTTCGCTTTAAGTATCTTGCATTTCAGTAACAGAATCTTCATGGATTTGATTAAGAAGTTCAAAATTTACACGAATGTTCATACTTTTCTTGCGCCCGCCTGGTGGCCATGATCGTTAAGGCATTGAAGTCTGAACAGGAATGAGAGGAGCAGGCGTGTTTAGTGACTGGTTGAATGCAACACAAAATGTTGCTAAAGTTAGTGGCAAAATGGCGTGAAATGGGCACTGTAGCGAATGAAAATCATAATTATCCAAAAAAAAAGAGTTTGAACCCCAGAAAACAATGTTTGAGTGAAGGAAAGCCTGGAACGAAATCCGACGAATTTTCAACGCAGTTTTTCTGTGCAAGTGGGAGTTAAGAGATCATTGTGTCAAAGCATTATCAAAAAGGACCTGGATCTGTATCCTTACAAATTTACTGTTGTGCATGCTTTAAAGTATCCAGGCGAACCTTTGCGTGTTGAGTTCTGCCGGTGGTTTCTGAACAAAGTGGAGTGAGAACTTTTGGATCCTCAGTTTTTCATTTCTTCAGATGAGGCCATTTCCAGCTTCTTCTGTGATGTTCATTAACAAGGGTCAATTCCGTGTCAATCATATTATAAATATTTTCTGGGCCAGTTCTATTTTGCCCACCCAGTATTCATAACAGTAGAGTTCTATCCAAACTTCTCAGGCAGTATTAAGATTTTTTTTTTTTTTTTTCTCTCTAAAATATCTTCTGGATATAAACTTCATGGTTCTGATCTGCATTGAATTGTAATCACAATAATAATTATTAAATTAATGTTGTAATGGTCCACCTTTCAATACTATAATATGCAATATTTTGAATTACATTAACTAGGGACTGGTTTCAGCCTTAATGTAAAACATCTAATAACTAAACAGATGTACACACACACACACACACACACACACACACACACACACACAGTGGCGGCCGGTCAGTACGTGCTACCGGGCTCCAGCACGTAGCTTGGAACTGTAAGGAATATTATTTATGTACAGTACAATTATCCTGGTGCCTTTTCGTTATTTTGAGTACAATATGAATTTGTGTTTTGTGAAAATCAGGACAAGATCTGTCGAACACCTAGCGCCGTTCTCCCGGGGAACAAAGCTCGTGCTCATGTGAAGTGAGCCCTTGCCTGTAGCCTGAAGGAAGCAATACGCAGGCGCACCAAGCTTGCAACATTCCCCCTAGCCGGCGGAGTATACCGTAAACCGGGATCAACTTTCACTGATCCCGTTTATAGTTACTTCCTCTCCCGCAAGGGGGTAGAATTACTCGATGTCTCCTGCTACCCTTATGTTCACGGCCTACTTGATGTGTCGCTCTAGCTAGCTCTTTGGAGCGCAGCGAGGGATCCAGTCGGTCGTGTTTATGTTGAACGTGGTAAGCGAACCTGCCACTAGAGAGTAGCATCGTCTGGGCTCGAAAGTAAAGCGTAAGTGGAGGCAATCTATCTCACACATGCTTATTAAAATATCCATCTACCTTTTGTGTCAAAAATAAGGAATTCGTAGGTGAGTCAAAGAATCTTTGACTGACCCTAAATGTTATCCCGCATTACAATGTCATTTACTCTGGTGAAATGAAATAGCATATGGCTTTTAGTGCCGGAAGTATCCGAGGACATGTTCGACTCGCCAGATGCAGATCTTTTGATTTGACGCCTGTAGGCGACCTGCGAGTCGTGATGAGGATGAAATGATGATGAAGACAACACGTACACCCAATGATGGTTAAAATTCCAGACCCTGCCGGGAATCGAACCCGGGATCCCTGTGACCAAAGGCCAGCGCGCTAACCATTTAGCCATGGAGCCGGACATTTACTCTGGTAATAGGGGAGGTCTCGATGAATCAGTTGGTGGCTCTTTCAGTTGCTTTGTGCGGTTTTTAATCCCGCGGTTATATTACTGGTGCGTGTTTTTTCTGTCATTGGGTTAGTGCTAAAGTTTATACGAAGATTTATCAAATTATTTATCCACTGCAGTGTATATAAAGTGAAATTAAATTAGTGTTCTTAGTGGGGATCTATATTCCCACGATTCTATTTGCACTGATGTAAGTTGCGCCATTAGGTTATTAAAAACAATATTTCTCCAATGAATTATTTATCTCGTAGAC